>NW_026691410.1:0-110891 GCF_020826845.1 Diceros bicornis minor | reverse complement strand
AAGGGCGGATGGGGATTCTCTCTCTGCCCCCGACAGCCCCGAGCTGGGTCGGTCCCTCAGACCCGGCCAGGGGCAGCCCATCCCCCGGCGCCCTTCCCCGGGGCATCCAAGGGCAGGCTGGGCGCCAGCCCCAGCCCGCTCGCCACTGCCACGACCATCGTCCTCCCTCGGGGGGCCTGGGCACGACAGGACCCGGGTGTGGGAGGCCTCCAGATCTCAAGTCTGGCACACCGTTTACCAGGCTGCTTCCTCCTCTGACGGGGGCCTAGCACACCCCCCAGGGGACTTGGCAGCCGCCCCCAGGTCTCTCGCCTCTGGAACTCGTCCCCTGGGAACGGGCCTGGCCCAGGTGCCAGGTTCGGCTGGTCGGCCTGCCTCCTCTTGGGAAAGCAGGCAAGCCGAGCCAGGCTTGCAGTGGCCCTGGCGTGACACCTGCGACCTCAGGCAGAGGTCCTCCCGCGTGCCCTCCATGGCGGATTTCTCCCCGGATCCGTGGCCTGGGCACTAGGAAGGCCGGGCCTCCCGGACTCCCGGGAGGAGGGGCTAGCCCAGTTGCGCCCTGGCCCCCAAAGCCTGCGGTGCCATCTGCCTGTCTCGGCACTTCTGACTCCACAGAGCCTTTCCTACACCTGGGCTGGCTGCAGTGGCAAAGTGCAGGCGTGGGGTGAGGCTAAGGCTTTGTCTTTCCAGGAAGAAATGAACCCCTGGCCGAAGCAGCTGGCCCAGGCAGAGCCTTGAGCTTGCAGCCCAGTACGCCTGTGGTCATCAGTTCCACAGCAATGATTCCCAGGCAGGGAAGCGGCCTCCAAGCTGAGTGGGAGTGGGGGAGGGGAGGGAGACAACAGCTGAAGCCGAGTCCAGAAGGGCGGCGATGGAACAGCTGCAGCTGGGTCAGAGCCTGGAGGGAGGGCGGGGCATTCACTGAGGACCCCCGAGGTCAGCCCTAGGCCCCGGCGGTCGCGCATGCGCCCTGGGCCTGTGCGGTGGGTGGGGGGTTGAAGCCAAGCCCGCAGGGCTCCCGGAGCGGCCAGAGAAAGAAGGGCCCATGGAGAGGTCGGCGAGGTGGGCAGGGGGCGCCATCTTACTCTCCTCAGCTCCCTGAGGGAGAGAGAGACAGAGACAGAGAGAGAGAGAGAGATCCCTGACCTCTGAGTCTCTGCCTCCACCGCTGGCTGGTGCCAACTCACACGCCATCCCACTTCCACCCATCACCCCCACGCCTGCCCCGGGGCCAGCCCCACCACAGAGAGGCCTGTTCCTGCTCACCTCTGTGCCAGTCCCTTCCCGACCTGACCCCAGTGCAGGGGAGAAGATTCAGACAAGTCTTTCCTTGTCCCTCTGCATGACAATAGACTTCCTCCCCTCTCCCATTCCACAGGCCCACCCGGGACATCCACCTCTGTCATTAGCTCAGGAGAGGATGCAAGATGAGAATCTCTGCTATTGTGTGGGGAGACTCAGTTTCCCGGCTTTCCCCCATGGACACATGTTCTTGAGCTGGGTCTGATTTTCTCCAGACAACCTGTCTTGTTAAGGAATTGGCCAGCCCTAAGAACCTGAAGAGAAAGGGCGGATGGGGATTCTCTCTCTGCCCCCGACAGCCCCGAGCTGGGTCGGTCCCTCAGACCCGGCCAGGGGCAGCCCATCCCCCGGCGCCCTTCCCCGGGGCATCCAAGGGCAGGCTGGGCGCCAGCCCCAGCCCGCTCGCCACTGCCACGACCATCGTCCTCCCTCGGGGGGCCTGGGCAGGACAGGACCCGGGTGTGGGAGGCCTCCAGATCTCAAGTCTGGCACACCGTTTACCAGGCTGCTTCCTCCTCTGACGGGGGCCTAGCACACCCCCCAGGGGACTTGGCAGCCGCCCCCAGGTCTCTCGCCTCTGGAACTCGTCCCCTGGGAACGGGCCTGGCCCAGGTGCCAGGTTCGGCTGGTCGGCCAGCCTCCTCTTGGGAAAGCAGGCAAGCCGAGCCAGGCTTGCAGTGGCCCTGGCGTGACACCTGCGACCTCAGGCAGAGGTCCTCCCGCGTGCCCTCCATGGCGGATTTCTCCCCGGATCCGTGGCCTGGGCACTAGGAAGGCCGGGCCTCCCGGACTCCCGGGAGGAGGGGCTAGCCCAGTTGCGCCCTGGCCCCCAAAGCCTGCGGTGCCATCTGCCTGTCTCGGCACTTCTGACTCCACAGAGCCTTTCCTACACCTGGGCTGGCTGCAGTGGCAAAGTGCAGGCGTGGGGTGAGGCTAAGGCTTTGTCTTTCCAGGAAGAAATGAACCCCTGGCCGAAGCAGCTGGCCCAGGCAGAGCCTTGAGCTTGCAGCCCAGTACGCCTGTGGTCATCAGTTCCACAGCAATGATTCCCAGGCAGGGAAGCGGCCTCCAAGCTGAGTGGGAGTGGGGGAGGGGAGGGAGACAACAGCTGAAGCCGAGTCCAGAAGGGCGGCGATGGAACAGCTGCAGCTGGGTCAGAGCCTGGAGGGAGGGCGGGGCATTCACTGAGGACCCCCGAGGTCAGCCCTAGGCCCCGGCGGTCGCGCATGCGCCCTGGGCCTGTGCGGTGGGTGGGGGGTTGAAGCCAAGCCCGCAGGGCTCCCGGAGCGGCCAGAGAAAGAAGGGCCCATGGAGAGGTCGGCGAGGTGGGCAGGGGGCGCCATCTTACTCTCCTCAGCTCCCTGAGGTAGAGAGAGACAGAGAGAGAGAGAGAGAGAGAGATCCCTGACCTCTGAGTCTCTGCCTCCACCGCTGGCTGGTGCCAACTCACACGCCATCCCACTTCCACCCATCACCCCCACGCCTGCCCCGGGGCCAGCCCCACCACAGAGAGGCCTGTTCCTGCTCACCTCTGTGCCAGTCCCTTCCCGACCTGACCCCAGTTCAGGGGAGAAGATTCAGACAAGTCTTTCCTTGTCCCTCTGCATGACAATAGACTTCCTCCCCTCTCCCATTCCACAGGCCCACCCGGGACATCCACCTCTGTCATTAGATCAGGAGAGGATGCAAGATGAGAATCTCTGCTATTGTGTAGGGAGACCCAGTTTCCCGGGTTTCCCCCATGGACACATATTCTTGAGCTGTGTCTGATTTTCTCCAGACAACCTGTCTTGTTAAGTAATTGGCCAGCCCTAAGAACCTGAAGAGAAAGGGCGGATGGGGATTCTCTCTCTGCCCCCGACAGCCCCGAGCTGGGTCGGTCCCTCAGACCCGGCCAGGGGCAGCCCATCCCCCGGCGCCCTTCCCCGGGGCATCCAAGGGCAGGCTGGGCGCCAGCCCCAGCCCGCTCGCCACTGCCACGACCATCGTCCTCCCTCGGGGGGCCTGGGCAGGACAGGACCCGGGTGTGGGAGGCCTCCAGATCTCAAGTCTGGCACACCGTTTACCAGGCTGCTTCCTCCTCTGACGGGGGCCTAGCACACCCCCCAGGGGACTTGGCAGCCGCCCCCAGGTCTCTCGCCTCTGGAACTCGTCCCCTGGGAACGGGCCTGGCCCAGGTGCCAGGTTCGGCTGGTCGGCCAGCCTCCTCTTGGGAAAGCAGGCAAGCCGAGCCAGGCTTGCAGTGGCCCTGGCGTGACACCTGCGACCTCAGGCAGAGGTCCTCCCGCGTGCCCTCCATGGCGGATTTCTCCCCGGATCCGTGGCCTGGGCACTAGGAAGGCCGGGCCTCCCGGGAGGAGGGGCTAGCCCAGTTGCGCCCTGGCCCCCAAAGCCTGCGGTGCCATCTGCCTGTCTCGGCACTTCTGACTCCACAGAGCCTTTCCTACACCTGGGCTGGCTGCAGTGGCAAAGTGCAGGCGTGGGGTGAGGCTAAGGCTTTGTCTTTCCAGGAAGAAATGAACCCCTGGCCGAAGCAGCTGGCCCAGGCAGAGCCTTGAGCTTGCAGCCCAGTACGCCTGTGGTCATCAGTTCCACAGCAATGATTCCCAGGCAGGGAAGCGGCCTCCAAGCTGAGTGGGAGTGGGGGAGGGGAGGGAGACAACAGCTGAAGCCGAGTCCAGAAGGGCGACGATGGAACAGCTGCAGCTGGGTCAGAGCCTGGAGGGAGGGCGGGGCATTCACTGAGGACCCCCGAGGTCAGCCCTAGGCCCCGGCGGTCGCGCATGCGCCCTGGGCCTGTGCGGTGGGTGGGGGGTTGAAGCCAAGCCCGCAGGGCTCCCGGAGCGGCCAGAGAAAGAAGGGCCCATGGAGAGGTCGGCGAGGTGGGCAGGGGGCGCCATCTTACTCTCCTCAGCTCCCTGAGGGAGAGAGAGACAGAGAGAGAGAGAGAGAGAGAGATCCCTGACCTCTGAGTCTCTGCCTCCACCGCTGGCTGGTGCCAACTCACACGCCATCCCACTTCCACCCATCACCCCCACGCCTGCCCCGGGGCCAGCCCCACCACAGAGAGGCCTGTTCCTGCTCACCTCTGTGCCAGTCCCTTCCCGACCTGACCCCAGTGCAGGGGAGAAGATTCAGACAAGTCTTTCCTTGTCCCTCTGCATGACAATAGACTTCCTCCCCTCTCCCATTCCACAGGCCCACCCGGGACATCCACCTCTGTCATTAGCTCAGGAGAGGATGCAAGATGAGAATCTCTGCTATTGTGTGGGGAGACTCAGTTTCCCGGCTTTCCCCCATGGACACATGTTCTTGAGCTGGGTCTGATTTTCTCCAGACAACCTGTCTTGTTAAGGAATTGGCCAGCCCTAAGAACCTGAAGAGAAAGGGCGGATGGGGATTCTCTCTCTGCCCCCGACAGCCCCGAGCTGGGTCGGTCCCTCAGACCCGGCCAGGGGCAGCCCATCCCCCGGCGCCCTTCCCCGGGGCATCCAAGGGCAGGCTGGGCGCCAGCCCCAGCCCGCTCGCCACTGCCACGACCATCGTCCTCCCTCGGGGGGCCTGGGCAGGACAGGACCCGGGTGTGGGAGGCCTCCAGATCTCAAGTCTGGCACACCGTTTACCAGGCTGCTTCCTCCTCTGACGGGGGCCTAGCACACCCCCCAGGGGACTTGGCAGCCGCCCCCAGGTCTCTCGCCTCTGGAACTCGTCCCCTGGGAACGGGCCTGGCCCAGGTGCCAGGTTCGGCTGGTCGGCCAGCCTCCTCTTGGGAAAGCAGGCAAGCCGAGCCAGGCTTGCAGTGGCCCTGGCGTGACACCTGCGACCTCAGGCAGAGGTCCTCCCGCGTGCCCTCCATGGCGGATTTCTCCCCGGATCCGTGGCCTGGGCACTAGGAAGGCCGGGCCTCCCGGACTCCCGGGAGGAGGGGCTAGCCCAGTTGCGCCCTGGCCCCCAAAGCCTGCGGTGCCATCTGCCTGTCTCGGCACTTCTGACTCCACAGAGCCTTTCCTACACCTGGGCTGGCTGCAGTGGCAAAGTGCAGGCGTGGGGTGAGGCTAAGGCTTTGTCTTTCCAGGAAGAAATGAACCCCTGGCCGAAGCAGCTGGCCCAGGCAGAGCCTTGAGCTTGCAGCCCAGTACGCCTGTGGTCATCAGTTCCACAGCAATGATTCCCAGGCAGGGAAGCGGCCTCCAAGCTGAGTGGGAGTGGGGGAGGGGAGGGAGACAACAGCTGAAGCCGAGTCCAGAAGGGCGGCGATGGAACAGCTGCAGCTGGGTCAGAGCCTGGAGGGAGGGCGGGGCATTCACTGAGGACCCCCGAGGTCAGCCCTAGGCCCCGGCGGTCGCGCATGCGCCCTGGGCCTGTGCGGTGGGTGGGGGGTTGAAGCCAAGCCCGCAGGGCTCCCGGAGCGGCCAGAGAAAGAAGGGCCCATGGAGAGGTCGGCGAGGTGGGCAGGGGGCGCCATCTTACTCTCCTCAGCTCCCTGAGGTAGAGAGAGACAGAGAGAGAGAGAGAGAGAGAGATCCCTGACCTCTGAGTCTCTGCCTCCACCGCTGGCTGGTGCCAACTCACACGCCATCCCACTTCCACCCATCACCCCCACGCCTGCCCCGGGGCCAGCCCCACCACAGAGAGGCCTGTTCCTGCTCACCTCTGTGCCAGTCCCTTCCCGACCTGACCCCAGTTCAGGGGAGAAGATTCAGACAAGTCTTTCCTTGTCCCTCTGCATGACAATAGACTTCCTCCCCTCTCCCATTCCACAGGCCCACCCGGGACATCCACCTCTGTCATTAGATCAGGAGAGGATGCAAGATGAGAATCTCTGCTATTGTGTAGGGAGACCCAGTTTCCCGGGTTTCCCCCATGGACACATATTCTTGAGCTGTGTCTGATTTTCTCCAGACAACCTGTCTTGTTAAGTAATTGGCCAGCCCTAAGAACCTGAAGAGAAAGGGCGGATGGGGATTCTCTCTCTGCCCCCGACAGCCCCGAGCTGGGTCGGTCCCTCAGACCCGGCCAGGGGCAGCCCATCCCCCGGCGCCCTTCCCCGGGGCATCCAAGGGCAGGCTGGGCGCCAGCCCCAGCCCGCTCGCCACTGCCACGACCATCGTCCTCCCTCGGGGGGCCTGGGCAGGACAGGACCCGGGTGTGGGAGGCCTCCAGATCTCAAGTCTGGCACACCGTTTACCAGGCTGCTTCCTCCTCTGACGGGGGCCTAGCACACCCCCCAGGGGACTTGGCAGCCGCCCCCAGGTCTCTCGCCTCTGGAACTCGTCCCCTGGGAACGGGCCTGGCCCAGGTGCCAGGTTCGGCTGGTCGGCCAGCCTCCTCTTGGGAAAGCAGGCAAGCCGAGCCAGGCTTGCAGTGGCCCTGGCGTGACACCTGCGACCTCAGGCAGAGGTCCTCCCGCGTGCCCTCCATGGCGGATTTCTCCCCGGATCCGTGGCCTGGGCACTAGGAAGGCCGGGCCTCCCGGGAGGAGGGGCTAGCCCAGTTGCGCCCTGGCCCCCAAAGCCTGCGGTGCCATCTGCCTGTCTCGGCACTTCTGACTCCACAGAGCCTTTCCTACACCTGGGCTGGCTGCAGTGGCAAAGTGCAGGCGTGGGGTGAGGCTAAGGCTTTGTCTTTCCAGGAAGAAATGAACCCCTGGCCGAAGCAGCTGGCCCAGGCAGAGCCTTGAGCTTGCAGCCCAGTACGCCTGTGGTCATCAGTTCCACAGCAATGATTCCCAGGCAGGGAAGCGGCCTCCAAGCTGAGTGGGAGTGGGGGAGGGGAGGGAGACAACAGCTGAAGCCGAGTCCAGAAGGGCGACGATGGAACAGCTGCAGCTGGGTCAGAGCCTGGAGGGAGGGCGGGGCATTCACTGAGGACCCCCGAGGTCAGCCCTAGGCCCCGGCGGTCGCGCATGCGCCCTGGGCCTGTGCGGTGGGTGGGGGGTTGAAGCCAAGCCCGCAGGGCTCCCGGAGCGGCCAGAGAAAGAAGGGCCCATGGAGAGGTCGGCGAGGTGGGCAGGGGGCGCCATCTTACTCTCCTCAGCTCCCTGAGGGAGAGAGAGACAGAGAGAGAGAGAGAGAGAGAGATCCCTGACCTCTGAGTCTCTGCCTCCACCGCTGGCTGGTGCCAACTCACACGCCATCCCACTTCCACCCATCACCCCCACGCCTGCCCCGGGGCCAGCCCCACCACAGAGAGGCCTGTTCCTGCTCACCTCTGTGCCAGTCCCTTCCCGACCTGACCCCAGTTCAGGGGAGAAGATTCAGACAAGTCTTTCCTTGTCCCTCTGCATGACAATAGACTTCCTCCCCTCTCCCATTCCACAGGCCCACCCGGGACATCCACCTCTGTCATTAGATCAGGAGAGGATGCAAGATGAGAATCTCTGCTATTGTGTGGGGAGACTCAGTTTCCCGGCTTTCCCCCATGGACACATGTTCTTGAGCTGGGTCTGATTTTCTCCAGACAACCTGTCTTGTTAAGGAATTGGCCAGCCCTAAGAACCTGAAGAGAAAGGGCGGATGGGGATTCTCTCTCTGCCCCCGACAGCCCCGAGCTGGGTCGGTCCCTCAGACCCGGCCAGGGGCAGCCCATCCCCCGGCGCCCTTCCCCGGGGCATCCAAGGGCAGGCTGGGCGCCAGCCCCAGCCCGCTCGCCACTGCCACGACCATCGTCCTCCCTCGGGGGGCCTGGGCACGACAGGACCCGGGTGTGGGAGGCCTCCAGATCTCAAGTCTGGCACACCGTTTACCAGGCTGCTTCCTCCTCTGACGGGGGCCTAGCACACCCCCCAGGGGACTTGGCAGCCGCCCCCAGGTCTCTCGCCTCTGGAACTCGTCCCCTGGGAACGGGCCTGGCCCAGGTGCCAGGTTCGGCTGGTCGGCCTGCCTCCTCTTGGGAAAGCAGGCAAGCCGAGCCAGGCTTGCAGTGGCCCTGGCGTGACACCTGCGACCTCAGGCAGAGGTCCTCCCGCGTGCCCTCCATGGCGGATTTCTCCCCGGATCCGTGGCCTGGGCACTAGGAAGGCCGGGCCTCCCGGACTCCCGGGAGGAGGGGCTAGCCCAGTTGCGCCCTGGCCCCCAAAGCCTGCGGTGCCATCTGCCTGTCTCGGCACTTCTGACTCCACAGAGCCTTTCCTACACCTGGGCTGGCTGCAGTGGCAAAGTGCAGGCGTGGGGTGAGGCTAAGGCTTTGTCTTTCCAGGAAGAAATGAACCCCTGGCCGAAGCAGCTGGCCCAGGCAGAGCCTTGAGCTTGCAGCCCAGTACGCCTGTGGTCATCAGTTCCACAGCAATGATTCCCAGGCAGGGAAGCGGCCTCCAAGCTGAGTGGGAGTGGGGGAGGGGAGGGAGACAACAGCTGAAGCCGAGTCCAGAAGGGCGGCGATGGAACAGCTGCAGCTGGGTCAGAGCCTGGAGGGAGGGCGGGGCATTCACTGAGGACCCCCGAGGTCAGCCCTAGGCCCCGGCGGTCGCGCATGCGCCCTGGGCCTGTGCGGTGGGTGGGGGGTTGAAGCCAAGCCCGCAGGGCTCCCGGAGCGGCCAGAGAAAGAAGGGCCCATGGAGAGGTCGGCGAGGTGGGCAGGGGGCGCCATCTTACTCTCCTCAGCTCCCTGAGGGAGAGAGAGACAGAGACAGAGAGAGAGAGAGAGATCCCTGACCTCTGAGTCTCTGCCTCCACCGCTGGCTGGTGCCAACTCACACGCCATCCCACTTCCACCCATCACCCCCACGCCTGCCCCGGGGCCAGCCCCACCACAGAGAGGCCTGTTCCTGCTCACCTCTGTGCCAGTCCCTTCCCGACCTGACCCCAGTGCAGGGGAGAAGATTCAGACAAGTCTTTCCTTGTCCCTCTGCATGACAATAGACTTCCTCCCCTCTCCCATTCCACAGGCCCACCCGGGACATCCACCTCTGTCATTAGCTCAGGAGAGGATGCAAGATGAGAATCTCTGCTATTGTGTGGGGAGACTCAGTTTCCCGGCTTTCCCCCATGGACACATGTTCTTGAGCTGGGTCTGATTTTCTCCAGACAACCTGTCTTGTTAAGGAATTGGCCAGCCCTAAGAACCTGAAGAGAAAGGGCGGATGGGGATTCTCTCTCTGCCCCCGACAGCCCCGAGCTGGGTCGGTCCCTCAGACCCGGCCAGGGGCAGCCCATCCCCCGGCGCCCTTCCCCGGGGCATCCAAGGGCAGGCTGGGCGCCAGCCCCAGCCCGCTCGCCACTGCCACGACCATCGTCCTCCCTCGGGGGGCCTGGGCAGGACAGGACCCGGGTGTGGGAGGCCTCCAGATCTCAAGTCTGGCACACCGTTTACCAGGCTGCTTCCTCCTCTGACGGGGGCCTAGCACACCCCCCAGGGGACTTGGCAGCCGCCCCCAGGTCTCTCGCCTCTGGAACTCGTCCCCTGGGAACGGGCCTGGCCCAGGTGCCAGGTTCGGCTGGTCGGCCAGCCTCCTCTTGGGAAAGCAGGCAAGCCGAGCCAGGCTTGCAGTGGCCCTGGCGTGACACCTGCGACCTCAGGCAGAGGTCCTCCCGCGTGCCCTCCATGGCGGATTTCTCCCCGGATCCGTGGCCTGGGCACTAGGAAGGCCGGGCCTCCCGGGAGGAGGGGCTAGCCCAGTTGCGCCCTGCCCCCAAAGCCTGCGGTGCCATCTGCCTGTCTCGGCACTTCTGACTCCACAGAGCCTTTCCTACACCTGGGCTGGCTGCAGTGGCAAAGTGCAGGCGTGGGGTGAGGCTAAGGCTTTGTCTTTCCAGGAAGAAATGAACCCCTGGCCGAAGCAGCTGGCCCAGGCAGAGCCTTGAGCTTGCAGCCCAGTACGCCTGTGGTCATCAGTTCCACAGCAATGATTCCCAGGCAGGGAAGCGGCCTCCAAGCTGAGTGGGAGTGGGGGAGGGGAGGGAGACAACAGCTGAAGCCGAGTCCAGAAGGGCGGCGATGGAACAGCTGCAGCTGGGTCAGAGCCTGGAGGGAGGGCGGGGCATTCACTGAGGACCCCCGAGGTCAGCCCTAGGCCCCCGGCGGTCGCGCATGCGCCCTGGGCCTGTGCGGTGGGTGGGGGGTTGAAGCCAAGCCCGCAGGGCTCCCGGAGCGGCCAGAGAAAGAAGGGCCCATGGAGAGGTCGGCGAGGTGGGCAGGGGGCGCCATCTTACTCTCCTCAGCTCCCTGAGGTAGAGAGAGACAGAGAGAGAGAGAGAGAGAGAGATCCCTGACCTCTGAGTCTCTGCCTCCACCGCTGGCTGGTGCCAACTCACACGCCATCCCACTTCCACCCATCACCCCCACGCCTGCCCCGGGGCCAGCCCCACCACAGAGAGGCCTGTTCCTGCTCACCTCTGTGCCAGTCCCTTCCCGACCTGACCCCAGTTCAGGGGAGAAGATTCAGACAAGTCTTTCCTTGTCCCTCTGCATGACAATAGACTTCCTCCCCTCTCCCATTCCACAGGCCCACCCGGGACATCCACCTCTGTCATTAGATCAGGAGAGGATGCAAGATGAGAATCTCTGCTATTGTGTAGGGAGACCCAGTTTCCCGGGTTTCCCCATGGACACATATTCTTGAGCTGTGTCTGATTTTCTCCAGACAACCTGTCTTGTTAAGTAATTGGCCAGCCCTAAGAACCTGAAGAGAAAGGGCGGATGGGGATTCTCTCTCTGCCCCCGACAGCCCCGAGCTGGGTCGGTCCCTCAGACCCGGCCAGGGGCAGCCCATCCCCCGGCGCCCTTCCCCGGGGCATCCAAGGGCAGGCTGGGCAGCCCCAGCCCGCTCGCCACTGCCACGACCATCGTCCTCCCTCGGGGGGCCTGGGCAGGACAGGACCCGGGTGTGGGAGGCCTCCAGATCTCAAGTCTGGCACACCGTTTACCAGGCTGCTTCCTCCTCTGACGGGGCCTAGCACACCCCCCAGGGGACTTGGCAGCCGCCCCCAGGTCTCTCGCCTCTGGAACTCGTCCCCTGGGAACGGGCCTGGCCCAGGTGCCAGGTTCGGCTGGTCGGCCAGCCTCCTCTTGGGAAAGCAGGCAAGCCGAGCCAGGCTTGCAGTGGCCCTGGCGTGACACCTGCGACCTCAGGCAGAGGTCCTCCCGCGTGCCCTCCATGGCGGATTTCTCCCCGGATCCGTGGCCTGGGCACTAGGAAGGCCGGGCCTCCCGGGAGGAGGGGCTAGCCCAGTTGCGCCCTGGCCCCCAAAGCCTGCGGTGCCATCTGCCTGTCTCGGCACTTCTGACTCCACAGAGCCTTTCCTACACCTGGGCTGGCTGCAGTGGCAAAGTGCAGGCGTGGGGTGAGGCTAAGGCTTTGTCTTTCCAGGAAGAAATGAACCCCTGGCCGAAGCAGCTGGCCCAGGCAGAGCCTTGAGCTTGCAGCCCAGTACGCCTGTGGTCATCAGTTCCACAGCAATGATTCCCAGGCAGGGAAGCGGCCTCCAAGCTGAGTGGGAGTGGGGGAGGGGAGGGAGACAACAGCTGAAGCCGAGTCCAGAAGGGCGGCGATGGAACAGCTGCAGCTGGGTCAGAGCCTGGAGGGAGGGCGGGGCATTCACTGAGGACCCCCGAGGTCAGCCCTAGGCCCTGGCGGTCGCGCATGCGCCCTGGGCCTGTGCGGTGGGTGGGGGGTTGAAGCCAAGCCCGCAGGGCTCCCGGAGCGCCAGAGAAAGAAGGGCCCATGGAGAGGTCGGCGAGGTGGGCAGGGGGCGCCATCTTACTCTCCTCAGCTCCCTGAGGGAGAGAGAGACAGAGACAGAGAGAGAGAGAGAGATCCCTGACCTCTGAGTCTCTGCCTCCACCGCTGGCTGGTGCCAACTCACACGCCATCCCACTTCCACCCATCACCCCCACGCCTGCCCCGGGGCCAGCCCCACCACAGAGAGGCCTGTTCCTGCTCACCTCTGTGCCAGTCCCTTCCGACCTGACCCCAGTTCAGGGGAGAAGATTCAGACAAGTCTTTCCTTGTCCCTCTGCATGACAATAGACTTCCTCCCCTCTCCCATTCCACAGGCCCACCCGGGACATCCACCTCTGTCATTAGCTCAGGAGAGGATGCAAGATGAGAATCTCTGCTATTGTGTGGGGAGACTCAGTTTCCCGGCTTTCCCCCATGGACACATGTTCTTGAGCTGGGTCTGATTTTCTCCAGACAACCTGTCTTGTTAAGGAATTGGCCAGCCCTAAGAACCTGAAGAGAAAGGGCGGATGGGGATTCTCTCTCTGCCCCCGACAGCCCCAGCCCCGAGCTGGGTCGGTCCCTCAGACCCGGCCAGGGGCAGCCCATCCCCCGGCGCCCTTCCCCGGGGCATCCAAGGGCAGGCTGGGCGCCAGCCCCAGCCCGCTCGCCACTGCCACGACCATCGTCCTCCCTCGGGGGGCCTGGGCAGGACAGGACCCGGGTGTGGGAGGCCTCCAGATCTCAAGTCTGGCACACCGTTTACCAGGCTGCTTCCTCCTCTGACGGGGGCCTAGCACACCCCCCAGGGGACTTGGCAGCCGCCCCCAGGTCTCTCGCCTCTGGAACTCGTCCCCTGGGAACGGGCCTGGCCCAGGTGCCAGGTTCGGCTGGTCGGCCAGCCTCCTCTTGGGAAAGCAGGCAAGCCGAGCCAGGCTTGCAGTGGCCCTGGCGTGACACCTGCGACCTCAGGCAGAGGTCCTCCCGCGTGCCCTCCATGGCGGATTTCTCCCCGGATCCGTGGCCTGGGCACTAGGAAGGCCGGGCCTCCCGGACTCCCGGGAGGAGGGGCTAGCCCAGTTGCGCCCTGGCCCCCAAAGCCTGCGGTGCCATCTGCCTGTCTCGGCACTTCTGACTCCACAGAGCCTTTCCTACACCTGGGCTGGCTGCAGTGGCAAAGTGCAGGCGTGGGGTGAGGCTAAGGCTTTGTCTTTCCAGGAAGAAATGAACCCCTGGCCGAAGCAGCTGGCCCAGGCAGAGCCTTGAGCTTGCAGCCCAGTACGCCTGTGGTCATCAGTTCCACAGCAATGATTCCCAGGCAGGGAAGCGGCCTCCAAGCTGAGTGGGAGTGGGGGAGGGGAGGGAGACAACAGCTGAAGCCGAGTCCAGAAGGGCGGCGATGGAACAGCTGCAGCTGGGTCAGAGCCTGGAGGGAGGGCGGGGCATTCACTGAGGACCCCCGAGGTCAGCCCTAGGCCCCGGCGGTCGCGCATGCGCCCTGGGCCTGTGCGGTGGGTGGGGGGTTGAAGCCAAGCCCGCAGGGCTCCCGGAGCGGCCAGAGAAAGAAGGGCCCATGGAGAGGTCGGCGAGGTGGGCAGGGGGCGCCATCTTACTCTCCTCAGCTCCCTGAGGTAGAGAGAGACAGAGAGAGAGAGAGAGAGAGAGATCCCTGACCTCTGAGTCTCTGCCTCCACCGCTGGCTGGTGCCAACTCACACGCCATCCCACTTCCACCCATCACCCCCACGCCTGCCCCGGGGCCAGCCCCACCACAGAGAGGCCTGTTCCTGCTCACCTCTGTGCCAGTCCCTTCCCGACCTGACCCCAGTTCAGGGGAGAAGATTCAGACAAGTCTTTCCTTGTCCCTCTGCATGACAATAGACTTCCTCCCCTCTCCCATTCCACAGGCCCACCCGGGACATCCACCTCTGTCATTAGATCAGGAGAGGATGCAAGATGAGAATCTCTGCTATTGTGTAGGGAGACCCAGTTTCCCGGGTTTCCCCCATGGACACATATTCTTGAGCTGTGTCTGATTTTCTCCAGACAACCTGTCTTGTTAAGTAATTGGCCAGCCCTAAGAACCTGAAGAGAAAGGGCGGATGGGGATTCTCTCTCTGCCCCCGACAGCCCCGAGCTGGGTCGGTCCCTCAGACCCGGCCAGGGGCAGCCCATCCCCCGGCGCCCTTCCCCGGGGCATCCAAGGGCAGGCTGGGCGCCAGCCCCAGCCCGCTCGCCACTGCCACGACCATCGTCCTCCCTCGGGGGGCCTGGGCAGGACAGGACCCGGGTGTGGGAGGCCTCCAGATCTCAAGTCTGGCACACCGTTTACCAGGCTGCTTCCTCCTCTGACGGGGGCCTAGCACACCCCCCAGGGGACTTGGCAGCCGCCCCCAGGTCTCTCGCCTCTGGAACTCGTCCCCTGGGAACGGGCCTGGCCCAGGTGCCAGGTTCGGCTGGTCGGCCAGCCTCCTCTTGGGAAAGCAGGCAAGCCGAGCCAGGCTTGCAGTGGCCCTGGCGTGACACCTGCGACCTCAGGCAGAGGTCCTCCCGCGTGCCCTCCATGGCGGATTTCTCCCCGGATCCGTGGCCTGGGCACTAGGAAGGCCGGGCCTCCCGGGAGGAGGGGCTAGCCCAGTTGCGCCCTGGCCCCCAAAGCCTGCGGTGCCATCTGCCTGTCTCGGCACTTCTGACTCCACAGAGCCTTTCCTACACCTGGGCTGGCTGCAGTGGCAAAGTGCAGGCGTGGGGTGAGGCTAAGGCTTTGTCTTTCCAGGAAGAAATGAACCCCTGGCCGAAGCAGCTGGCCCAGGCAGAGCCTTGAGCTTGCAGCCCAGTACGCCTGTGGTCATCAGTTCCACAGCAATGATTCCCAGGCAGGGAAGCGGCCTCCAAGCTGAGTGGGAGTGGGGGAGGGGAGGGAGACAACAGCTGAAGCCGAGTCCAGAAGGGCGGCGATGGAACAGCTGCAGCTGGGTCAGAGCCTGGAGGGAGGGCGGGGCATTCACTGAGGACCCCCGAGGTCAGCCCTAGGCCCCGGCGGTCGCGCATGCGCCCTGGGCCTGTGCGGTGGGTGGGGGGTTGAAGCCAAGCCCGCAGGGCTCCCGGAGCGGCCAGAGAAAGAAGGGCCCATGGAGAGGTCGGCGAGGTGGGCAGGGGGCGCCATCTTACTCTCCTCAGCTCCCTGAGGGAGAGAGAGACAGAGACAGAGAGAGAGAGAGAGATCCCTGACCTCTGAGTCTCTGCCTCCACCGCTGGCTGGTGCCAACTCACACGCCATCCCACTTCCACCCATCACCCCCACGCCTGCCCCGGGGCCAGCCCCACCACAGAGAGGCCTGTTCCTGCTCACCTCTGTGCCAGTCCCTTCCCGACCTGACCCCAGTTCAGGGGAGAAGATTCAGACAAGTCTTTCCTTGTCCCTCTGCATGACAATAGACTTCCTCCCCTCTCCCATTCCACAGGCCCACCCGGGACATCCACCTCTGTCATTAGCTCAGGAGAGGATGCAAGATGAGAATCTCTGCTATTGTGTGGGGAGACTCAGTTTCCCGGCTTTCCCCCATGGACACATGTTCTTGAGCTGGGTCTGATTTTCTCCAGACAACCTGTCTTGTTAAGGAATTGGCCAGCCCTAAGAACCTGAAGAGAAAGGGCGGATGGGGATTCTCTCTCTGCCCCCGACAGCCCCGAGCTGGGTCGGTCCCTCAGACCCGGCCAGGGGCAGCCCATCCCCCGGCGCCCTTCCCCGGGGCATCCAAGGGCAGGCTGGGCGCCAGCCCCAGCCCGCTCGCCACTGCCACGACCATCGTCCTCCCTCGGGGGGCCTGGGCAGGACAGGACCCGGGTGTGGGAGGCCTCCAGATCTCAAGTCTGGCACACCGTTTACCAGGCTGCTTCCTCCTCTGACGGGGGCCTAGCACACCCCCCAGGGGACTTGGCAGCCGCCCCCAGGTCTCTCGCCTCTGGAACTCGTCCCCTGGGAACGGGCCTGGCCCAGGTGCCAGGTTCGGCTGGTCGGCCAGCCTCCTCTTGGGAAAGCAGGCAAGCCGAGCCAGGCTTGCAGTGGCCCTGGCGTGACACCTGCGACCTCAGGCAGAGGTCCTCCCGCGTGCCCTCCATGGCGGATTTCTCCCCGGATCCGTGGCCTGGGCACTAGGAAGGCCGGGCCTCCCGGACTCCCGGGAGGAGGGGCTAGCCCAGTTGCGCCCTGGCCCCCAAAGCCTGCGGTGCCATCTGCCTGTCTCGGCACTTCTGACTCCACAGAGCCTTTCCTACACCTGGGCTGGCTGCAGTGGCAAAGTGCAGGCGTGGGGCGAGGCTAAGGCTTTGTCTTTCCAGGAAGAAATGAACCCCTGGCCGAAGCAGCTGGCCCAGGCAGAGCCTTGAGCTTGCAGCCCAGTACGCCTGTGGTCATCAGTTCCACAGCAATGATTCCCAGGCAGGGAAGCGGCCTCCAAGCTGAGTGGGAGTGGGGGAGGGGAGGGAGACAACAGCTGAAGCCGAGTCCAGAAGGGCGGCGATGGAACAGCTGCAGCTGGGTCAGAGCCTGGAGGGAGGGCGGGGCATTCACTGAGGACCCCCGAGGTCAGCCCTAGGCCCCGGCGGTCGCGCATGCGCCCTGGGCCTGTGCGGTGGGTGGGGGGTTGAAGCCAAGCCCGCAGGGCTCCCGGAGCGGCCAGAGAAAGAAGGGCCCATGGAGAGGTCGGCGAGGTGGGCAGGGGGCGCCATCTTACTCTCCTCAGCTCCCTGAGGGAGAGAGAGACAGAGACAGAGAGAGAGAGAGAGATCCCTGACCTCTGAGTCTCTGCCTCCACCGCTGGCTGGTGCCAACTCACACGCCATCCCACTTCCACCCATCACCCCCACGCCTGCCCCGGGGCCAGCCCCACCACAGAGAGGCCTGTTCCTGCTCACCTCTGTGCCAGTCCCTTCCCGACCTGACCCCAGTTCAGGGGAGAAGATTCAGACAAGTCTTTCCTTGTCCCTCTGCATGACAATAGACTTCCTCCCCTCTCCCATTCCACAGGCCCACCCGGGACATCCACCTCTGTCATTAGATCAGGAGAGGATGCAAGATGAGAATCTCTGCTATTGTGTGGGGAGACCCAGTTTCCCGGCTTTCCCCCATGGACACATGTTCTTGAGCTGGGTCTGATTTTCTCCAGACAACCTGTCTTGTTAAGGAATTGGCCAGCCCTAAGAACCTGAAGAGAAAGGGCGGATGGGGATTCTCTCTCTGCCCCCGACAGCCCCGAGCTGGGTCGGTCCCTCAGACCCGGCCAGGGGCAGCCCATCCCCCGGCGCCCTTCCCCGGGGCATCCAAGGGCAGGCTGGGCGCCAGCCCCAGCCCGCTCGCCACTGCCACGACCATCGTCCTCCCTCGGGGGGCCTGGGCAGGACAGGACCCGGGTGTGGGAGGCCTCCAGATCTCAAGTCTGGCACACCGTTTACCAGGCTGCTTCCTCCTCTGACGGGGGCCTAGCACACCCCCCAGGGGACTTGGCAGCCGCCCCCAGGTCTCTCGCCTCTGGAACTCGTCCCCTGGGAACGGGCCTGGCCCAGGTGCCAGGTTCGGCTGGTCGGCCAGCCTCCTCTTGGGAAAGCAGGCAAGCCGAGCCAGGCTTGCAGTGGCCCTGGCGTGACACCTGCGACCTCAGGCAGAGGTCCTCCCGCGTGCCCTCCATGGCGGATTTCTCCCCGGATCCGTGGCCTGGGCACTAGGAAGGCCGGGCCTCCCGGACTCCCGGGAGGAGGGGCTAGCCCAGTTGCGCCCTGGCCCCCAAAGCCTGCGGTGCTATCTGCCTGTCTCGGCACTTCTGACTCCACAGAGCCTTTCCTACACCTGGGCTGGCTGCAGTGGCAAAGTGCAGGCGTGGGGTGAGGCTAAGGCTTTGTCTTTCCAGGAAGAAATGAACCCCTGGCCGAAGCAGCTGGCCCAGGCAGAGCCTTGAGCTTGCAGCCCAGTACGCCTGTGGTCATCAGTTCCACAGCAATGATTCCCAGGCAGGGAAGCGGCCTCCAAGCTGAGTGGGAGTGGGGGAGGGGAGGGAGACAACAGCTGAAGCCGAGTCCAGAAGGGCGGCGATGGAACAGCTGCAGCTGGGTCAGAGCCTGGAGGGAGGGCGGGGCATTCACTGAGGACCCCCGAGGTCAGCCCTAGGCCCCGGCGGTCGCGCATGCGCCCTGGGCCTGTGCGGTGGGTGGGGGGTTGAAGCCAAGCCCGCAGGGCTCCCGGAGCGGCCAGAGAAAGAAGGGCCCATGGAGAGGTCGGCGAGGTGGGCAGGGGGCGCCATCTTACTCTCCTCAGCTCCCTGAGGGAGAGAGAGACAGAGACAGAGAGAGAGAGAGAGATCCCTGACCTCTGAGTCTCTGCCTCCACCGCTGGCTGGTGCCAACTCACACGCCATCCCACTTCCACCCATCACCCCCACGCCTGCCCCGGGGCCAGCCCCACCACAGAGAGGCCTGTTCCTGCTCACCTCTGTGCCAGTCCCTTCCCGACCTGACCCCAGTTCAGGGGAGAAGATTCAGACAAGTCTTTCCTTGTCCCTCTGCATGACAATAGACTTCCTCCCCTCTCCCATTCCACAGGCCCACCCGGGACATCCACCTCTGTCATTAGATCAGGAGAGGATGCAAGATGAGAATCTCTGCTATTGTGTAGGGAGACCCAGTTTCCCGGGTTTCCCCCATGGACACATATTCTTGAGCTGTGTCTGATTTTCTCCAGACAACCTGTCTTGTTAAGTAATTGGCCAGCCCTAAGAACCTGAAGAGAAAGGGCGGATGGGGATTCTCTCTCTGCCCCCGACAGCCCCGAGCTGGGTTGGTCCCTCAGACCCGGCCAGGGGCAGCCCATCCCCCGGCGCCCTTCCCCGGGGCATCCAAGGGCAGGCTGGGCGCCAGCCCCAGCCCGCTCGCCACTGCCACGACCATCGTCCTCCCTCGGGGGGCCTGGGCAGGACAGGACCCGGGTGTGGGAGGCCTCCAGATCTCAAGTCTGGCACACCGTTTACCAGGCTGCTTCCTCCTCTGACGGGGGCCTAGCACACCCCCCAGGGGACTTGGCAGCCGCCCCCAGGTCTCTCGCCTCTGGAACTCGTCCCCTGGGAACGGGCCTGGCCCAGGTGCCAGGTTCGGCTGGTCGGCCAGCCTCCTCTTGGGAAAGCAGGCAAGCCGAGCCAGGCTTGCAGTGGCCCTGGCGTGACACCTGCGACCTCAGGCAGAGGTCCTCCCGCGTGCCCTCCATGGCGGATTTCTCCCCGGATCCGTGGCCTGGGCACTAGGAAGGCCGGGCCTCCCGGGAGGAGGGGCTAGCCCAGTTGCGCCCTGGCCCCCAAAGCCTGCGGTGCCATCTGCCTGTCTCGGCACTTCTGACTCCACAGAGCCTTTCCTACACCTGGGCTGGCTGCAGTGGCAAAGTGCAGGCGTGGGGTGAGGCTAAGGCTTTGTCTTTCCAGGAAGAAATGAACCCCTGGCCGAAGCAGCTGGCCCAGGCAGAGCCTTGAGCTTGCAGCCCAGTACGCCTGTGGTCATCAGTTCCACAGCAATGATTCCCAGGCAGGGAAGCGGCCTCCAAGCTGAGTGGGAGTGGGGGAGGGGAGGGAGACAACAGCTGAAGCCGAGTCCAGAAGGGCGGCGATGGAACAGCTGCAGCTGGGTCAGAGCCTGGAGGGAGGGCGGGGCATTCACTGAGGACCCCCGAGGTCAGCCCTAGGCCCCGGCGGTCGCGCATGCGCCCTGGGCCTGTGCGGTGGGTGGGGGGTTGAAGCCAAGCCCGCAGGGCTCCCGGAGCGGCCAGAGAAAGAAGGGCCCATGGAGAGGTCGGCGAGGTGGGCAGGGGGCGCCATCTTACTCTCCTCAGCTCCCTGAGGGAGAGAGAGACAGAGACAGAGAGAGAGAGAGAGATCCCTGACCTCTGAGTCTCTGCCTCCACCGCTGGCTGGTGCCAACTCACACGCCATCCCACTTCCACCCATCACCCCCACGCCTGCCCCGGGGCCAGCCCCACCACAGAGAGGCCTGTTCCTGCTCACCTCTGTGCCAGTCCCTTCCCGACCTGACCCCAGTTCAGGGGAGAAGATTCAGACAAGTCTTTCCTTGTCCCTCTGCATGACAATAGACTTCCTCCCCTCTCCCATTCCACAGGCCCACCCGGGACATCCACCTCTGTCATTAGATCAGGAGAGGATGCAAGATGAGAATCTCTGCTATTGTGTAGGGAGACCCAGTTTCCCGGGTTTCCCCCATGGACACATATTCTTGAGCTGTGTCTGATTTTCTCCAGACAACCTGTCTTGTTAAGTAATTGGCCAGCCCTAAGAACCTGAAGAGAAAGGGCGGATGGGGATTCTCTCTCTGCCCCCGACAGCCCCGAGCTGGGTCGGTCCCTCAGACCCGGCCAGGGGCAGCCCATCCCCCGGCGCCCTTCCCCGGGGCATCCAAGGGCAGGCTGGGCGCCAGCCCCAGCCCGCTCGCCACTGCCACGACCATCGTCCTCCCTCGGGGGGCCTGGGCAGGACAGGACCCGGGTGTGGGAGGCCTCCAGATCTCAAGTCTGGCACACCGTTTACCAGGCTGCTTCCTCCTCTGACGGGGGCCTAGCACACCCCCCAGGGGACTTGGCAGCCGCCCCCAGGTCTCTCGCCTCTGGAACTCGTCCCCTGGGAACGGGCCTGGCCCAGGTGCCAGGTTCGGCTGGTCGGCCAGCCTCCTCTTGGGAAAGCAGGCAAGCCGAGCCAGGCTTGCAGTGGCCCTGGCGTGACACCTGCGACCTCAGGCAGAGGTCCTCCCGCGTGCCCTCCATGGCGGATTTCTCCCCGGATCCGTGGCCTGGGCACTAGGAAGGCCGGGCCTCCCGGGAGGAGGGGCTAGCCCAGTTGCGCCCTGGCCCCCAAAGCCTGCGGTGCCATCTGCCTGTCTCGGCACTTCTGACTCCACAGAGCCTTTCCTACACCTGGGCTGGCTGCAGTGGCAAAGTGCAGGCGTGGGGTGAGGCTAAGGCTTTGTCTTTCCAGGAAGAAATGAACCCCTGGCCGAAGCAGCTGGCCCAGGCAGAGCCTTGAGCTTGCAGCCCAGTACGCCTGTGGTCATCAGTTCCACAGCAATGATTCCCAGGCAGGGAAGCGGCCTCCAAGCTGAGTGGGAGTGGGGGAGGGGAGGGAGACAACAGCTGAAGCCGAGTCCAGAAGGGCGGCGATGGAACAGCTGCAGCTGGGTCAGAGCCTGGAGGGAGGGCGGGGCATTCACTGAGGACCCCCGAGGTCAGCCCTAGGCCCCGGCGGTCGCGCATGCGCCCTGGGCCTGTGCGGTGGGTGGGGGGTTGAAGCCAAGCCCGCAGGGCTCCCGGAGCGGCCAGAGAAAGAAGGGCCCATGGAGAGGTCGGCGAGGTGGGCAGGGGGCGCCATCTTACTCTCCTCAGCTCCCTGAGGGAGAGAGAGACAGAGACAGAGAGAGAGAGAGAGATCCCTGACCTCTGAGTCTCTGCCTCCACCGCTGGCTGGTGCCAACTCACACGCCATCCCACTTCCACCCATCACCCCCACGCCTGCCCCGGGGCCAGCCCCACCACAGAGAGGCCTGTTCCTGCTCACCTCTGTGCCAGTCCCTTCCCGACCTGACCCCAGTTCAGGGGAGAAGATTCAGACAAGTCTTTCCTTGTCCCTCTGCATGACAATAGACTTCCTCCCCTCTCCCATTCCACAGGCCCACCCGGGACATCCACCTCTGTCATTAGCTCAGGAGAGGATGCAAGATGAGAATCTCTGCTATTGTGTGGGGAGACTCAGTTTCCCGGCTTTCCCCCATGGACACATGTTCTTGAGCTGGGTCTGATTTTCTCCAGACAACCTGTCTTGTTAAGGAATTGGCCAGCCCTAAGAACCTGAAGAGAAAGGGCGGATGGGGATTCTCTCTCTGCCCCCGACAGCCCCGAGCTGGGTCGGTCCCTCAGACCCGGCCAGGGGCAGCCCATCCCCCGGCGCCCTTCCCCGGGGCATCCAAGGGCAGGCTGGGCGCCAGCCCCAGCCCGCTCGCCACTGCCACGACCATCGTCCTCCCTCGGGGGGCCTGGGCAGGACAGGACCCGGGTGTGGGAGGCCTCCAGATCTCAAGTCTGGCACACCGTTTACCAGGCTGCTTCCTCCTCTGACGGGGGCCTAGCACACCCCCCAGGGGACTTGGCAGCCGCCCCCAGGTCTCTCGCCTCTGGAACTCGTCCCCTGGGAACGGGCCTGGCCCAGGTGCCAGGTTCGGCTGGTCGGCCAGCCTCCTCTTGGGAAAGCAGGCAAGCCGAGCCAGGCTTGCAGTGGCCCTGGCGTGACACCTGCGACCTCAGGCAGAGGTCCTCCCGCGTGCCCTCCATGGCGGATTTCTCCCCGGATCCGTGGCCTGGGCACTAGGAAGGCCGGGCCTCCCGGACTCCCGGGAGGAGGGGCTAGCCCAGTTGCGCCCTGGCCCCCAAAGCCTGCGGTGCCATCTGCCTGTCTCGGCACTTCTGACTCCACAGAGCCTTTCCTACACCTGGGCTGGCTGCAGTGGCAAAGTGCAGGCGTGGGGCGAGGCTAAGGCTTTGTCTTTCCAGGAAGAAATGAACCCCTGGCCGAAGCAGCTGGCCCAGGCAGAGCCTTGAGCTTGCAGCCCAGTACGCCTGTGGTCATCAGTTCCACAGCAATGATTCCCAGGCAGGGAAGCGGCCTCCAAGCTGAGTGGGAGTGGGGGAGGGGAGGGAGACAACAGCTGAAGCCGAGTCCAGAAGGGCGGCGATGGAACAGCTGCAGCTGGGTCAGAGCCTGGAGGGAGGGCGGGGCATTCACTGAGGACCCCCGAGGTCAGCCCTAGGCCCCGGCGGTCGCGCATGCGCCCTGGGCCTGTGCGGTGGGTGGGGGGTTGAAGCCAAGCCCGCAGGGCTCCCGGAGCGGCCAGAGAAAGAAGGGCCCATGGAGAGGTCGGCGAGGTGGGCAGGGGGCGCCATCTTACTCTCCTCAGCTCCCTGAGGGAGAGAGAGACAGAGACAGAGAGAGAGAGAGAGATCCCTGACCTCTGAGTCTCTGCCTCCACCGCTGGCTGGTGCCAACTCACACGCCATCCCACTTCCACCCATCACCCCCACGCCTGCCCCGGGGCCAGCCCCACCACAGAGAGGCCTGTTCCTGCTCACCTCTGTGCCAGTCCCTTCCCGACCTGACCCCAGTTCAGGGGAGAAGATTCAGACAAGTCTTTCCTTGTCCCTCTGCATGACAATAGACTTCCTCCCCTCTCCCATTCCACAGGCCCACCCGGGACATCCACCTCTGTCATTAGATCAGGAGAGGATGCAAGATGAGAATCTCTGCTATTGTGTGGGGAGACCCAGTTTCCCGGCTTTCCCCCATGGACACATGTTCTTGAGCTGGGTCTGATTTTCTCCAGACAACCTGTCTTGTTAAGGAATTGGCCAGCCCTAAGAACCTGAAGAGAAAGGGCGGATGGGGATTCTCTCTCTGCCCCCGACAGCCCCGAGCTGGGTCGGTCCCTCAGACCCGGCCAGGGGCAGCCCATCCCCCGGCGCCCTTCCCCGGGGCATCCAAGGGCAGGCTGGGCGCCAGCCCCAGCCCGCTCGCCACTGCCACGACCATCGTCCTCCCTCGGGGGGCCTGGGCAGGACAGGACCCGGGTGTGGGAGGCCTCCAGATCTCAAGTCTGGCACACCGTTTACCAGGCTGCTTCCTCCTCTGACGGGGGCCTAGCACACCCCCCAGGGGACTTGGCAGCCGCCCCCAGGTCTCTCGCCTCTGGAACTCGTCCCCTGGGAACGGGCCTGGCCCAGGTGCCAGGTTCGGCTGGTCGGCCAGCCTCCTCTTGGGAAAGCAGGCAAGCCGAGCCAGGCTTGCAGTGGCCCTGGCGTGACACCTGCGACCTCAGGCAGAGGTCCTCCCGCGTGCCCTCCATGGCGGATTTCTCCCCGGATCCGTGGCCTGGGCACTAGGAAGGCCGGGCCTCCCGGGAGGAGGGGCTAGCCCAGTTGCGCCCTGGCCCCCAAAGCCTGCGGTGCCATCTGCCTGTCTCGGCACTTCTGACTCCACAGAGCCTTTCCTACACCTGGGCTGGCTGCAGTGGCAAAGTGCAGGCGTGGGGTGAGGCTAAGGCTTTGTCTTTCCAGGAAGAAATGAACCCCTGGCCGAAGCAGCTGGCCCAGGCAGAGCCTTGAGCTTGCAGCCCAGTACGCCTGTGGTCATCAGTTCCACAGCAATGATTCCCAGGCAGGGAAGCGGCCTCCAAGCTGAGTGGGAGTGGGGGAGGGGAGGGAGACAACAGCTGAAGCCGAGTCCAGAAGGGCGGCGATGGAACAGCTGCAGCTGGGTCAGAGCCTGGAGGGAGGGCGGGGCATTCACTGAGGACCCCCGAGGTCAGCCCTAGGCCCCGGCGGTCGCGCATGCGCCCTGGGCCTGTGCGGTGGGTGGGGGGTTGAAGCCAAGCCCGCAGGGCTCCCGGAGCGGCCAGAGAAAGAAGGGCCCATGGAGAGGTCGGCGAGGTGGGCAGGGGGCGCCATCTTACTCTCCTCAGCTCCCTGAGGGAGAGAGAGACAGAGACAGAGAGAGAGAGAGAGATCCCTGACCTCTGAGTCTCTGCCTCCACCGCTGGCTGGTGCCAACTCACACGCCATCCCACTTCCACCCATCACCCCCACGCCTGCCCCGGGGCCAGCCCCACCACAGAGAGGCCTGTTCCTGCTCACCTCTGTGCCAGTCCCTTCCCGACCTGACCCCAGTTCAGGGGAGAAGATTCAGACAAGTCTTTCCTTGTCCCTCTGCATGACAATAGACTTCCTCCCCTCTCCCATTCCACAGGCCCACCCGGGACATCCACCTCTGTCATTAGCTCAGGAGAGGATGCAAGATGAGAATCTCTGCTATTGTGTGGGGAGACTCAGTTTCCCGGCTTTCCCCCATGGACACATGTTCTTGAGCTGGGTCTGATTTTCTCCAGACAACCTGTCTTGTTAAGGAATTGGCCAGCCCTAAGAACCTGAAGAGAAAGGGCGGATGGGGATTCTCTCTCTGCCCCCGACAGCCCCGAGCTGGGTCGGTCCCTCAGACCCGGCCAGGGGCAGCCCATCCCCCGGCGCCCTTCCCCGGGGCATCCAAGGGCAGGCTGGGCGCCAGCCCCAGCCCGCTCGCCACTGCCACGACCATCGTCCTCCCTCGGGGGGCCTGGGCAGGACAGGACCCGGGTGTGGGAGGCCTCCAGATCTCAAGTCTGGCACACCGTTTACCAGGCTGCTTCCTCCTCTGACGGGGGCCTAGCACACCCCCCAGGGGACTTGGCAGCCGCCCCCAGGTCTCTCGCCTCTGGAACTCGTCCCCTGGGAACGGGCCTGGCCCAGGTGCCAGGTTCGGCTGGTCGGCCAGCCTCCTCTTGGGAAAGCAGGCAAGCCGAGCCAGGCTTGCAGTGGCCCTGGCGTGACACCTGCGACCTCAGGCAGAGGTCCTCCCGCGTGCCCTCCATGGCGGATTTCTCCCCGGATCCGTGGCCTGGGCACTAGGAAGGCCGGGCCTCCCGGACTCCCGGGAGGAGGGGCTAGCCCAGTTGCGCCCTGGCCCCCAAAGCCTGCGGTGCCATCTGCCTGTCTCGGCACTTCTGACTCCACAGAGCCTTTCCTACACCTGGGCTGGCTGCAGTGGCAAAGTGCAGGCGTGGGGCGAGGCTAAGGCTTTGTCTTTCCAGGAAGAAATGAACCCCTGGCCGAAGCAGCTGGCCCAGGCAGAGCCTTGAGCTTGCAGCCCAGTACGCCTGTGGTCATCAGTTCCACAGCAATGATTCCCAGGCAGGGAAGCGGCCTCCAAGCTGAGTGGGAGTGGGGGAGGGGAGGGAGACAACAGCTGAAGCCGAGTCCAGAAGGGCGGCGATGGAACAGCTGCAGCTGGGTCAGAGCCTGGAGGGAGGGCGGGGCATTCACTGAGGACCCCCGAGGTCAGCCCTAGGCCCCGGCGGTCGCGCATGCGCCCTGGGCCTGTGCGGTGGGTGGGGGGTTGAAGCCAAGCCCGCAGGGCTCCCGGAGCGGCCAGAGAAAGAAGGGCCCATGGAGAGGTCGGCGAGGTGGGCAGGGGGCGCCATCTTACTCTCCTCAGCTCCCTGAGGGAGAGAGAGACAGAGACAGAGAGAGAGAGAGAGATCCCTGACCTCTGAGTCTCTGCCTCCACCGCTGGCTGGTGCCAACTCACACGCCATCCCACTTCCACCCATCACCCCCACGCCTGCCCCGGGGCCAGCCCCACCACAGAGAGGCCTGTTCCTGCTCACCTCTGTGCCAGTCCCTTCCCGACCTGACCCCAGTTCAGGGGAGAAGATTCAGACAAGTCTTTCCTTGTCCCTCTGCATGACAATAGACTTCCTCCCCTCTCCCATTCCACAGGCCCACCCGGGACATCCACCTCTGTCATTAGATCAGGAGAGGATGCAAGATGAGAATCTCTGCTATTGTGTGGGGAGACCCAGTTTCCCGGCTTTCCCCCATGGACACATGTTCTTGAGCTGGGTCTGATTTTCTCCAGACAACCTGTCTTGTTAAGGAATTGGCCAGCCCTAAGAACCTGAAGAGAAAGGGCGGATGGGGATTCTCTCTCTGCCCCCGACAGCCCCGAGCTGGGTCGGTCCCTCAGACCCGGCCAGGGGCAGCCCATCCCCCGGCGCCCTTCCCCGGGGCATCCAAGGGCAGGCTGGGCGCCAGCCCCAGCCCGCTCGCCACTGCCACGACCATCGTCCTCCCTCGGGGGGCCTGGGCAGGACAGGACCCGGGTGTGGGAGGCCTCCAGATCTCAAGTCTGGCACACCGTTTACCAGGCTGCTTCCTCCTCTGACGGGGGCCTAGCACACCCCCCAGGGGACTTGGCAGCCGCCCCCAGGTCTCTCGCCTCTGGAACTCGTCCCCTGGGAACGGGCCTGGCCCAGGTGCCAGGTTCGGCTGGTCGGCCAGCCTCCTCTTGGGAAAGCAGGCAAGCCGAGCCAGGCTTGCAGTGGCCCTGGCGTGACACCTGCGACCTCAGGCAGAGGTCCTCCCGCGTGCCCTCCATGGCGGATTTCTCCCCGGATCCGTGGCCTGGGCACTAGGAAGGCCGGGCCTCCCGGACTCCCGGGAGGAGGGGCTAGCCCAGTTGCGCCCTGGCCCCCAAAGCCTGCGGTGCTATCTGCCTGTCTCGGCACTTCTGACTCCACAGAGCCTTTCCTACACCTGGGCTGGCTGCAGTGGCAAAGTGCAGGCGTGGGGTGAGGCTAAGGCTTTGTCTTTCCAGGAAGAAATGAACCCCTGGCCGAAGCAGCTGGCCCAGGCAGAGCCTTGAGCTTGCAGCCCAGTACGCCTGTGGTCATCAGTTCCACAGCAATGATTCCCAGGCAGGGAAGCGGCCTCCAAGCTGAGTGGGAGTGGGGGAGGGGAGGGAGACAACAGCTGAAGCCGAGTCCAGAAGGGCGGCGATGGAACAGCTGCAGCTGGGTCAGAGCCTGGAGGGAGGGCGGGGCATTCACTGAGGACCCCCGAGGTCAGCCCTAGGCCCCGGCGGTCGCGCATGCGCCCTGGGCCTGTGCGGTGGGTGGGGGGTTGAAGCCAAGCCCGCAGGGCTCCCGGAGCGGCCAGAGAAAGAAGGGCCCATGGAGAGGTCGGCGAGGTGGGCAGGGGGCGCCATCTTACTCTCCTCAGCTCCCTGAGGGAGAGAGAGACAGAGACAGAGAGAGAGAGAGAGATCCCTGACCTCTGAGTCTCTGCCTCCACCGCTGGCTGGTGCCAACTCACACGCCATCCCACTTCCACCCATCACCCCCACGCCTGCCCCGGGGCCAGCCCCACCACAGAGAGGCCTGTTCCTGCTCACCTCTGTGCCAGTCCCTTCCCGACCTGACCCCAGTTCAGGGGAGAAGATTCAGACAAGTCTTTCCTTGTCCCTCTGCATGACAATAGACTTCCTCCCCTCTCCCATTCCACAGGCCCACCCGGGACATCCACCTCTGTCATTAGATCAGGAGAGGATGCAAGATGAGAATCTCTGCTATTGTGTAGGGAGACCCAGTTTCCCGGGTTTCCCCCATGGACACATATTCTTGAGCTGTGTCTGATTTTCTCCAGACAACCTGTCTTGTTAAGTAATTGGCCAGCCCTAAGAACCTGAAGAGAAAGGGCGGATGGGGATTCTCTCTCTGCCCCCGACAGCCCCGAGCTGGGTTGGTCCCTCAGACCCGGCCAGGGGCAGCCCATCCCCCGGCGCCCTTCCCCGGGGCATCCAAGGGCAGGCTGGGCGCCAGCCCCAGCCCGCTCGCCACTGCCACGACCATCGTCCTCCCTCGGGGGGCCTGGGCAGGACAGGACCCGGGTGTGGGAGGCCTCCAGATCTCAAGTCTGGCACACCGTTTACCAGGCTGCTTCCTCCTCTGACGGGGGCCTAGCACACCCCCCAGGGGACTTGGCAGCCGCCCCCAGGTCTCTCGCCTCTGGAACTCGTCCCCTGGGAACGGGCCTGGCCCAGGTGCCAGGTTCGGCTGGTCGGCCAGCCTCCTCTTGGGAAAGCAGGCAAGCCGAGCCAGGCTTGCAGTGGCCCTGGCGTGACACCTGCGACCTCAGGCAGAGGTCCTCCCGCGTGCCCTCCATGGCGGATTTCTCCCCGGATCCGTGGCCTGGGCACTAGGAAGGCCGGGCCTCCCGGGAGGAGGGGCTAGCCCAGTTGCGCCCTGGCCCCCAAAGCCTGCGGTGCCATCTGCCTGTCTCGGCACTTCTGACTCCACAGAGCCTTTCCTACACCTGGGCTGGCTGCAGTGGCAAAGTGCAGGCGTGGGGTGAGGCTAAGGCTTTGTCTTTCCAGGAAGAAATGAACCCCTGGCCGAAGCAGCTGGCCCAGGCAGAGCCTTGAGCTTGCAGCCCAGTACGCCTGTGGTCATCAGTTCCACAGCAATGATTCCCAGGCAGGGAAGCGGCCTCCAAGCTGAGTGGGAGTGGGGGAGGGGAGGGAGACAACAGCTGAAGCCGAGTCCAGAAGGGCGGCGATGGAACAGCTGCAGCTGGGTCAGAGCCTGGAGGGAGGGCGGGGCATTCACTGAGGACCCCCGAGGTCAGCCCTAGGCCCCGGCGGTCGCGCATGCGCCCTGGGCCTGTGCGGTGGGTGGGGGGTTGAAGCCAAGCCCGCAGGGCTCCCGGAGCGGCCAGAGAAAGAAGGGCCCATGGAGAGGTCGGCGAGGTGGGCAGGGGGCGCCATCTTACTCTCCTCAGCTCCCTGAGGGAGAGAGAGACAGAGACAGAGAGAGAGAGAGAGATCCCTGACCTCTGAGTCTCTGCCTCCACCGCTGGCTGGTGCCAACTCACACGCCATCCCACTTCCACCCATCACCCCCACGCCTGCCCCGGGGCCAGCCCCACCACAGAGAGGCCTGTTCCTGCTCACCTCTGTGCCAGTCCCTTCCCGACCTGACCCCAGTTCAGGGGAGAAGATTCAGACAAGTCTTTCCTTGTCCCTCTGCATGACAATAGACTTCCTCCCCTCTCCCATTCCACAGGCCCACCCGGGACATCCACCTCTGTCATTAGATCAGGAGAGGATGCAAGATGAGAATCTCTGCTATTGTGTGGGGAGACTCAGTTTCCCGGCTTTCCCCCATGGACACATGTTCTTGAGCTGGGTCTGATTTTCTCCAGACAACCTGTCTTGTTAAGGAATTGGCCAGCCCTAAGAACCTGAAGAGAAAGGGCGGATGGGGATTCTCTCTCTGCCCCCGACAGCCCCGAGCTGGGTCGGTCCCTCAGACCCGGCCAGGGGCAGCCCATCCCCCGGCGCCCTTCCCCGGGGCATCCAAGGGCAGGCTGGGCGCCAGCCCCAGCCCGCTCGCCACTGCCACGACCATCGTCCTCCCTCGGGGGGCCTGGGCAGGACAGGACCCGGGTGTGGGAGGCCTCCAGATCTCAAGTCTGGCACACCGTTTACCAGGCTGCTTCCTCCTCTGACGGGGGCCTAGCACACCCCCCAGGGGACTTGGCAGCCGCCCCCAGGTCTCTCGCCTCTGGAACTTGTCCCCTGGGAACGGGCCTGGCCCAGGTGCCAGGTTCGGCTGGTCGGCCAGCCTCCTCTTGGGAAAGCAGGCAAGCCGAGCCAGGCTTGCAGTGGCCCTGGCGTGACACCTGCGACCTCAGGCAGAGGTCCTCCCGCGTGCCCTCCATGGCGGATTTCTCCCCGGATCCGTGGCCTGGGCACTAGGAAGGCCGGGCCTCCCGGGAGGAGGGGCTAGCCCAGTTGCGCCCTGGCCCCCAAAGCCTGCGGTGCCATCTGCCTGTCTCGGCACTTCTGACTCCACAGAGCCTTTCCTACACCTGGGCTGGCTGCAGTGGCAAAGTGCAGGCGTGGGGTGAGGCTAAGGCTTTGTCTTTCCAGGAAGAAATGAACCCCTGGCCGAAGCAGCTGGCCCAGGCAGAGCCTTGAGCTTGCAGCCCAGTACGCCTGTGGTCATCAGTTCCACAGCAATGATTCCCAGGCAGGGAAGCGGCCTCCAAGCTGAGTGGGAGTGGGGGAGGGGAGGGAGACAACAGCTGAAGCCGAGTCCAGAAGGGCGGCGATGGAACAGCTGCAGCTGGGTCAGAGCCTGGAGGGAGGGCGGGGCATTCACTGAGGACCCCCGAGGTCAGCCCTAGGCCCCGGCGGTCGCGCATGCGCCCTGGGCCTGTGCGGTGGGTGGGGGGTTGAAGCCAAGCCCGCAGGGCTCCCGGAGCGGCCAGAGAAAGAAGGGCCCATGGAGAGGTCGGCGAGGTGGGCAGGGGGCGCCATCTTACTCTCCTCAGCTCCCTGAGGGAGAGAGAGACAGAGACAGAGAGAGAGAGAGAGATCCCTGACCTCTGAGTCTCTGCCTCCACCGCTGGCTGGTGCCAACTCACACGCCATCCCACTTCCACCCATCACCCCCACGCCTGCCCCGGGGCCAGCCCCACCACAGAGAGGCCTGTTCCTGCTCACCTCTGTGCCAGTCCCTTCCCGACCTGACCCCAGTTCAGGGGAGAAGATTCAGACAAGTCTTTCCTTGTCCCTCTGCATGACAATAGACTTCCTCCCCTCTCCCATTCCACAGGCCCACCCGGGACATCCACCTCTGTCATTAGATCAGGAGAGGATGCAAGATGAGAATCTCTGCTATTGTGTGGGGAGACCCAGTTTCCCGGCTTTCCCCCATGGACACATGTTTTCTTGAGCTGGGTCTGATTTTCTCCAGACAACCTGTCTTGTTAAGGAATTGGCCAGCCCTAAGAACCTGAAGAGAAAGGGCGGATGGGGATTCTCTCTCTGCCCCCGACAGCCCCGAGCTGGGTCGGTCCCTCAGACCCGGCCAGGGGCAGCCCATCCCCCGGCGCCCTTCCCCGGGGCATCCAAGGGCAGGCTGGGCGCCAGCCCCAGCCCGCTCGCCACTGCCACGACCATCGTCCTCCCTCGGGGGGCCTGGGCAGGACAGGACCCGGGTGTGGGAGGCCTCCAGATCTCAAGTCTGGCACACCGTTTACCAGGCTGCTTCCTCCTCTGACGGGGGCCTAGCACACCCCCCAGGGGACTTGGCAGCCGCCCCCAGGTCTCTCGCCTCTGGAACTCGTCCCCTGGGAACGGGCCTGGCCCAGGTGCCAGGTTCGGCTGGTCGGCCAGCCTCCTCTTGGGAAAGCAGGCAAGCCGAGCCAGGCTTGCAGTGGCCCTGGCGTGACACCTGCGACCTCAGGCAGAGGTCCTCCCGCGTGCCCTCCATGGCGGATTTCTCCCCGGATCCGTGGCCTGGGCACTAGGAAGGCCGGGCCTCCCGGACTCCCGGGAGGAGGGGCTAGCCCAGTTGCGCCCTGGCCCCCAAAGCCTGCGGTGCCATCTGCCTGTCTCGGCACTTCTGACTCCACAGAGCCTTTCCTACACCTGGGCTGGCTGCAGTGGCAAAGTGCAGGCGTGGGGTGAGGCTAAGGCTTTGTCTTTCCAGGAAGAAATGAACCCCTGGCCGAAGCAGCTGGCCCAGGCAGAGCCTTGAGCTTGCAGCCCAGTACGCCTGTGGTCATCAGTTCCACAGCAATGATTCCCAGGCAGGGAAGCGGCCTCCAAGCTGAGTGGGAGTGGGGGAGGGGAGGGAGACAACAGCTGAAGCCGAGTCCAGAAGGGCGGCGATGGAACAGCTGCAGCTGGGTCAGAGCCTGGAGGGAGGGCGGGGCATTCACTGAGGACCCCCGAGGTCAGCCCTAGGCCCCGGCGGTCGCGCATGCGCCCTGGGCCTGTGCGGTGGGTGGGGGGTTGAAGCCAAGCCCGCAGGGCTCCCGGAGCGGCCAGAGAAAGAAGGGCCCATGGAGAGGTCGGCGAGGTGGGCAGGGGGCGCCATCTTACTCTCCTCAGCTCCCTGAGGGAGAGAGAGACAGAGACAGAGAGAGAGAGAGAGATCCCTGACCTCTGAGTCTCTGCCTCCACCGCTGGCTGGTGCCAACTCACACGCCATCCCACTTCCACCCATCACCCCCACGCCTGCCCCGGGGCCAGCCCCACCACAGAGAGGCCTGTTCCTGCTCACCTCTGTGCCAGTCCCTTCCCGACCTGACCCCAGTTCAGGGGAGAAGATTCAGACAAGTCTTTCCTTGTCCCTCTGCATGACAATAGACTTCCTCCCCTCTCCCATTCCACAGGCCCACCCGGGACATCCACCTCTGTCATTAGATCAGGAGAGGATGCAAGATGAGAATCTCTGCTATTGTGTGGGGAGACCCAGTTTCCCGGCTTTCCCCCATGGACACATGTTCTTGAGCTGGGTCTGATTTTCTCCAGACAACCTGTCTTGTTAAGGAATTGGCCAGCCCTAAGAACCTGAAGAGAAAGGGCGGATGGGGATTCTCTCTCTGCCCCCGACAGCCCGAGCTGGGTCGGTCCCTCAGACCCGGCCAGGGGCAGCCCATCCCCCGGCGCCCTTCCCCGGGGCATCCAAGGGCAGGCTGGGCGCCAGCCCCAGCCCGCTCGCCACTGCCACGACCATCGTCCTCCCTCGGGGGGCCTGGGCAGGACAGGACCCGGGTGTGGGAGGCCTCCAGATCTCAAGTCTGGCACACCGTTTACCAGGCTGCTTCCTCCTCTGACGGGGGCCTAGCACACCCCCCAGGGGACTTGGCAGCCGCCCCCAGGTCTCTCGCCTCTGGAACTCGTCCCCTGGGAACGGGCCTGGCCCAGGTGCCAGGTTCGGCTGGTCGGCCAGCCTCCTCTTGGGAAAGCAGGCAAGCCGAGCCAGGCTTGCAGTGGCCCTGGCGTGACACCTGCGACCTCAGGCAGAGGTCCTCCCGCGTGCCCTCCATGGCGGATTTCTCCCCGGATCCGTGGCCTGGGCACTAGGAAGGCCGGGCCTCCCGGACTCCCGGGAGGAGGGGCTAGCCCAGTTGCGCCCTGGCCCCCAAAGCCTGCGGTGCTATCTGCCTGTCTCGGCACTTCTGACTCCACAGAGCCTTTCCTACACCTGGGCTGGCTGCAGTGGCAAAGTGCAGGCGTGGGGTGAGGCTAAGGCTTTGTCTTTCCAGGAAGAAATGAACCCCTGGCCGAAGCAGCTGGCCCAGGCAGAGCCTTGAGCTTGCAGCCCAGTACGCCTGTGGTCATCAGTTCCACAGCAATGATTCCCAGGCAGGGAAGCGGCCTCCAAGCTGAGTGGGAGTGGGGGAGGGGAGGGAGACAACAGCTGAAGCCGAGTCCAGAAGGGCGGCGATGGAACAGCTGCAGCTGGGTCAGAGCCTGGAGGGAGGGCGGGGCATTCACTGAGGACCCCCGAGGTCAGCCCTAGGCCCCGGCGGTCGCGCATGCGCCCTGGGCCTGTGCGGTGGGTGGGGGGTTGAAGCCAAGCCCGCAGGGCTCCCGGAGCGGCCAGAGAAAGAAGGGCCCATGGAGAGGTCGGCGAGGTGGGCAGGGGGCGCCATCTTACTCTCCTCAGCTCCCTGAGGGAGAGAGAGACAGAGACAGAGAGAGAGAGAGAGATCCCTGACCTCTGAGTCTCTGCCTCCACCGCTGGCTGGTGCCAACTCACACGCCATCCCACTTCCACCCATCACCCCCACGCCTGCCCCGGGGCCAGCCCCACCACAGAGAGGCCTGTTCCTGCTCACCTCTGTGCCAGTCCCTTCCCGACCTGACCCCAGTGCAGGGGAGAAGATTCAGACAAGTCTTTCCTTGTCCCTCTGCATGACAATAGACTTCCTCCCCTCTCCCATTCCACAGGCCCACCCGGGACATCCACCTCTGTCATTAGATCAGGAGAGGATGCAAGATGAGAATCTCTGCTATTGTGTGGGGAGACCCAGTTTCCCGGCTTTCCCCCATGGACACATGTTCTTGAGCTGGGTCTGATTTTCTCCAGACAACCTGTCTTGTTAAGGAATTGGCCAGCCCTAAGAACCTGAAGAGAAAGGGCGGATGGGGATTCTCTCTCTGCCCCCGACAGCCCCGAGCTGGGTCGGTCCCTCAGACCCGGCCAGGGGCAGCCCATCCCCCGGCGCCCTTCCCCGGGGCATCCAAGGGCAGGCTGGGCGCCAGCCCCAGCCCGCTCGCCACTGCCACGACCATCGTCCTCCCTCGGGGGGCCTGGGCAGGACAGGACCCGGGTGTGGGAGGCCTCCAGATCTCAAGTCTGGCACACCGTTTACCAGGCTGCTTCCTCCTCTGACTGGGGCCTAGCACACCCCCCAGGGGACTTGGCAGCCGCCCCCAGGTCTCTCGCCTCTGGAACTCGTCCCCTGGGAACGGGCCTGGCCCAGGTGCCAGGTTCGGCTGGTCGGCCAGCCTCCTCTTGGGAAAGCAGGCAAGCCGAGCCAGGCTTGCAGTGGCCCTGGCGTGACACCTGCGACCTCAGGCAGAGGTCCTCCCGCGTGCCCTCCATGGCGGATTTCTCCCCGGATCCGTGGCCTGGGCACTAGGAAGGCCGGGCCTCCCGGACTCCCGGGAGGAGGGGCTAGCCCAGTTGCGCCCTGGCCCCCAAAGCCTGCGGTGCCATCTGCCTGTCTCGGCACTTCTGACTCCACAGAGCCTTTCCTACACCTGGGCTGGCTGCAGTGGCAAAGTGCAGGCGTGGGGTGAGGCTAAGGCTTTGTCTTTCCAGGAAGAAATGAACCCCTGGCCGAAGCAGCTGGCCCAGGCAGAGCCTTGAGCTTGCAGCCCAGTACGCCTGTGGTCATCAGTTCCACAGCAATGATTCCCAGGCAGGGAAGCGGCCTCCAAGCTGAGTGGGAGTGGGGGAGGGGAGGGAGACAACAGCTGAAGCCGAGTCCAGAAGGGCGGCGATGGAACAGCTGCAGCTGGGTCAGAGCCTGGAGGGAGGGCGGGGCATTCACTGAGGACCCCCGAGGTCAGCCCTAGGCCCCGGCGGTCGCGCATGCGCCCTGGGCCTGTGCGGTGGGTGGGGGGTTGAAGCCAAGCCCGCAGGGCTCCCGGAGCGGCCAGAGAAAGAAGGGCCCATGGAGAGGTCGGCGAGGTGGGCAGGGGGCGCCATCTTACTCTCCTCAGCTCCCTGAGGGAGAGAGAGACAGAGACAGAGAGAGAGAGAGAGATCCCTGACCTCTGAGTCTCTGCCTCCACCGCTGGCTGGTGCCAACTCACACGCCATCCCACTTCCACCCATCACCCCCACGCCTGCCCCGGGGCCAGCCCCACCACAGAGAGGCCTGTTCCTGCTCACCTCTGTGCCAGTCCCTTCCCGACCTGACCCCAGTGCAGGGGAGAAGATTCAGACAAGTCTTTCCTTGTCCCTCTGCATGACAATAGACTTCCTCCCCTCTCCCATTCCACAGGCCCACCCGGGACATCCACCTCTGTCATTAGATCAGGAGAGGATGCAAGATGAGAATCTCTGCTATTGTGTGGGGAGACTCAGTTTCCCGGCTTTCCCCCATGGACACATGTTCTTGAGCTGGGTCTGATTTTCTCCAGACAACCTGTCTTGTTAAGGAATTGGCCAGCCCTAAGAACCTGAAGAGAAAGGGCGGATGGGGATTCTCTCTCTGCCCCCGACAGCCCCGAGCTGGGTCGGTCCCTCAGACCCGGCCAGGGGCAGCCCATCCCCCGGCGCCCTTCCCCGGGGCATCCAAGGGCAGGCTGGGCGCCAGCCCCAGCCCGCTCGCCACTGCCACGACCATCGTCCTCCCTCGGGGGGCCTGGGCAGGACAGGACCCGGGTGTGGGAGGCCTCCAGATCTCAAGTCTGGCACACCGTTTACCAGGCTGCTTCCTCCTCTGACGGGGGCCTAGCACACCCCCCAGGGGACTTGGCAGCCGCCCCCAGGTCTCTCGCCTCTGGAACTCGTCCCCTGGGAACGGGCCTGGCCCAGGTGCCAGGTTCGGCTGGTCGGCCAGCCTCCTCTTGGGAAAGCAGGCAAGCCGAGCCAGGCTTGCAGTGGCCCTGGCGTGACACCTGCGACCTCAGGCAGAGGTCCTCCCGCGTGCCCTCCATGGCGGATTTCTCCCCGGATCCGTGGCCTGGGCACTAGGAAGGCCGGGCCTCCCGGACTCCCGGGAGGAGGGGCTAGCCCAGTTGCGCCCTGGCCCCCAAAGCCTGCGGTGCCATCTGCCTGTCTCGGCACTTCTGACTCCACAGAGCCTTTCCTACACCTGGGCTGGCTGCAGTGGCAAAGTGCAGGCGTGGGGTGAGGCTAAGGCTTTGTCTTTCCAGGAAGAAATGAACCCCTGGCCGAAGCAGCTGGCCCAGGCAGAGCCTTGAGCTTGCAGCCCAGTACGCCTGTGGTCATCAGTTCCACAGCAATGATTCCCAGGCAGGGAAGCGGCCTCCAAGCTGAGTGGGAGTGGGGGAGGGGAGGGAGACAACAGCTGAAGCCGAGTCCAGAAGGGCGGCGATGGAACAGCTGCAGCTGGGTCAGAGCCTGGAGGGAGGGCGGGGCATTCACTGAGGACCCCCGAGGTCAGCCCTAGGCCCCGGCGGTCGCGCATGCGCCCTGGGCCTGTGCGGTGGGTGGGGGGTTGAAGCCAAGCCCGCAGGGCTCCCGGAGCGGCCAGAGAAAGAAGGGCCCATGGAGAGGTCGGCGAGGTGGGCAGGGGGCGCCATCTTACTCTCCTCAGCTCCCTGAGGGAGAGAGAGACAGAGACAGAGAGAGAGAGAGAGATCCCTGACCTCTGAGTCTCTGCCTCCACCGCTGGCTGGTGCCAACTCACACGCCATCCCACTTCCACCCATCACCCCCACGCCTGCCCCGGGGCCAGCCCCACCACAGAGAGGCCTGTTCCTGCTCACCTCTGTGCCAGTCCCTTCCCGACCTGACCCCAGTGCAGGGGAGAAGATTCAGACAAGTCTTTCCTTGTCCCTCTGCATGACAATAGACTTCCTCCCCTCTCCCATTCCACAGGCCCACCCGGGACATCCACCTCTGTCATTAGATCAGGAGAGGATGCAAGATGAGAATCTCTGCTATTGTGTGGGGAGACCCAGTTTCCCGGCTTTCCCCCATGGACACATGTTCTTGAGCTGGGTCTGATTTTCTCCAGACAACCTGTCTTGTTAAGGAATTGGCCAGCCCTAAGAACCTGAAGAGAAAGGGCGGATGGGGATTCTCTCTCTGCCCCCGACAGCCCCGAGCTGGGTCGGTCCCTCAGACCCGGCCAGGGGCAGCCCATCCCCCGGCGCCCTTCCCCGGGGCATCCAAGGGCAGGCTGGGCGCCAGCCCCAGCCCGCTCGCCACTGCCACGACCATCGTCCTCCCTCGGGGGGCCTGGGCAGGACAGGACCCGGGTGTGGGAGGCCTCCAGATCTCAAGTCTGGCACACCGTTTACCAGGCTGCTTCCTCCTCTGACTGGGGCCTAGCACACCCCCCAGGGGACTTGGCAGCCGCCCCCAGGTCTCTCGCCTCTGGAACTCGTCCCCTGGGAACGGGCCTGGCCCAGGTGCCAGGTTCGGCTGGTCGGCCAGCCTCCTCTTGGGAAAGCAGGCAAGCCGAGCCAGGCTTGCAGTGGCCCTGGCGTGACACCTGCGACCTCAGGCAGAGGTCCTCCCGCGTGCCCTCCATGGCGGATTTCTCCCCGGATCCGTGGCCTGGGCACTAGGAAGGCCGGGCCTCCCGGACTCCCGGGAGGAGGGGCTAGCCCAGTTGCGCCCTGGCCCCCAAAGCCTGCGGTGCCATCTGCCTGTCTCGGCACTTCTGACTCCACAGAGCCTTTCCTACACCTGGGCTGGCTGCAGTGGCAAAGTGCAGGCGTGGGGTGAGGCTAAGGCTTTGTCTTTCCAGGAAGAAATGAACCCCTGGCCGAAGCAGCTGGCCCAGGCAGAGCCTTGAGCTTGCAGCCCAGTACGCCTGTGGTCATCAGTTCCACAGCAATGATTCCCAGGCAGGGAAGCGGCCTCCAAGCTGAGTGGGAGTGGGGGAGGGGAGGGAGACAACAGCTGAAGCCGAGTCCAGAAGGGCGGCGATGGAACAGCTGCAGCTGGGTCAGAGCCTGGAGGGAGGGCGGGGCATTCACTGAGGACCCCCGAGGTCAGCCCTAGGCCCCGGCGGTCGCGCATGCGCCCTGGGCCTGTGCGGTGGGTGGGGGGTTGAAGCCAAGCCCGCAGGGCTCCCGGAGCGGCCAGAGAAAGAAGGGCCCATGGAGAGGTCGGCGAGGTGGGCAGGGGGCGCCATCTTACTCTCCTCAGCTCCCTGAGGGAGAGAGAGACAGAGACAGAGAGAGAGAGAGAGATCCCTGACCTCTGAGTCTCTGCCTCCACCGCTGGCTGGTGCCAACTCACACGCCATCCCACTTCCACCCATCACCCCCACGCCTGCCCCGGGGCCAGCCCCACCACAGAGAGGCCTGTTCCTGCTCACCTCTGTGCCAGTCCCTTCCCGACCTGACCCCAGTGCAGGGGAGAAGATTCAGACAAGTCTTTCCTTGTCCCTCTGCATGACAATAGACTTCCTCCCCTCTCCCATTCCACAGGCCCACCCGGGACATCCACCTCTGTCATTAGATCAGGAGAGGATGCAAGATGAGAATCTCTGCTATTGTGTGGGGAGACCCAGTTTCCCGGCTTTCCCCCATGGACACATGTTCTTGAGCTGGGTCTGATTTTCTCCAGACAACCTGTCTTGTTAAGGAATTGGCCAGCCCTAAGAACCTGAAGAGAAAGGGCGGATGGGGATTCTCTCTCTGCCCCCGACAGCCCCGAGCTGGGTCGGTCCCTCAGACCCGGCCAGGGGCAGCCCATCCCCCGGCGCCCTTCCCCGGGGCATCCAAGGGCAGGCTGGGCGCCAGCCCCAGCCCGCTCGCCACTGCCACGACCATCGTCCTCCCTCGGGGGGCCTGGGCAGGACAGGACCCGCCTGGGCAGGACAGGACCCGGGTGTGGGAGGCCTCCAGATCTCAAGTCTGGCACACCGTTTACCAGGCTGCTTCCTCCTCTGACGGGGGCCTAGCACACCCCCCAGGGGACTTGGCAGCCGCCCCCAGGTCTCTCGCCTCTGGAACTCGTCCCCTGGGAACGGGCCTGGCCCAGGTGCCAGGTTCGGCTGGTCGGCCAGCCTCCTCTTGGGAAAGCAGGCAAGCCGAGCCAGGCTTGCAGTGGCCCTGGCGTGACACCTGCGACCTCAGGCAGAGGTCCTCCCGCGTGCCCTCCATGGCGGATTTCTCCCCGGATCCGTGGCCTGGGCACTAGGAAGGCCGGGCCTCCCGGACTCCCGGGAGGAGGGGCTAGCCCAGTTGCGCCCTGGCCCCCAAAGCCTGCGGTGCCATCTGCCTGTCTCGGCACTTCTGACTCCACAGAGCCTTTCCTACACCTGGGCTGGCTGCAGTGGCAAAGTGCAGGCGTGGGGTGAGGCTAAGGCTTTGTCTTTCCAGGAAGAAATGAACCCCTGGCCGAAGCAGCTGGCCCAGGCAGAGCCTTGAGCTTGCAGCCCAGTACGCCTGTGGTCATCAGTTCCACAGCAATGATTCCCAGGCAGGGAAGCGGCCTCCAAGCTGAGTGGGAGTGGGGGAGGGGAGGGAGACAACAGCTGAAGCCGAGTCCAGAAGGGCGGCGATGGAACAGCTGCAGCTGGGTCAGAGCCTGGAGGGAGGGCGGGGCATTCACTGAGGACCCCCGAGGTCAGCCCTAGGCCCCGGCGGTCGCGCATGCGCCCTGGGCCTGTGCGGTGGGTGGGGGGTTGAAGCCAAGCCCGCAGGGCTCCCGGAGCGGCCAGAGAAAGAAGGGCCCATGGAGAGGTCGGCGAGGTGGGCAGGGGGCGCCATCTTACTCTCCTCAGCTCCCTGAGGGAGAGAGAGACAGAGACAGAGAGAGAGAGAGAGATCCCTGACCTCTGAGTCTCTGCCTCCACCGCTGGCTGGTGCCAACTCACACGCCATCCCACTTCCACCCATCACCCCCACGCCTGCCCCGGGGCCAGCCCCACCACAGAGAGGCCTGTTCCTGCTCACATCTGTGCCAGTCCCTTCCCGACCTGACCCCAGTTCAGGGGAGAAGATTCAGACAAGTCTTTCCTTGTCCCTCTGCATGACAATAGACTTCCTCCCCTCTCCCATTCCACAGGCCCACCCGGGACATCCACCTCTGTCATTAGATCAGGAGAGGATGCAAGATGAGAATCTCTGCTATTGTGTGGGGAGACTCAGTTTCCCGGCTTTCCCCCATGGACACATGTTCTTGAGCTGGGTCTGATTTTCTCCAGACAACCTGTCTTGTTAAGGAATTGGCCAGCCCTAAGAACCTGAAGAGAAAGGGCGGATGGGGATTCTCTCTCTGCCCCCGACAGCCCCGAGCTGGGTCGGTCCCTCAGACCCGGCCAGGGGCAGCCCATCCCCCGGCGCCCTTCCCCGGGGCATCCAAGGGCAGGCTGGGCGCCAGCCCCAGCCCGCTCGCCACTGCCACGACCATCGTCCTCCCTCGGGGGGCCTGGGCAGGACAGGACCCGGGTGTGGGAGGCCTCCAGATCTCAAGTCTGGCACACCGTTTACCAGGCTGCTTCCTCCTCTGACGGGGGCCTAGCACACCCCCCAGGGGACTTGGCAGCCGCCCCCAGGTCTCTCGCCTCTGGAACTCGTCCCCTGGGAACGGGCCTGGCCCAGGTGCCAGGTTCGGCTGGTCGGCCAGCCTCCTCTTGGGAAAGCAGGCAAGCCGAGCCAGGCTTGCAGTGGCCCTGGCGTGACACCTGCGACCTCAGGCAGAGGTCCTCCCGCGTGCCCTCCATGGCGGATTTCTCCCCGGATCCGTGGCCTGGGCACTAGGAAGGCCGGGCCTCCCGGGAGGAGGGGCTAGCCCAGTTGCGCCCTGGCCCCCAAAGCCTGCGGTGCCATCTGCCTGTCTCGGCACTTCTGACTCCACAGAGCCTTTCCTACACCTGGGCTGGCTGCAGTGGCAAAGTGCAGGCGTGGGGTGAGGCTAAGGCTTTGTCTTTCCAGGAAGAAATGAACCCCTGGCCGAAGCAGCTGGCCCAGGCAGAGCCTTGAGCTTGCAGCCCAGTACGCCTGTGGTCATCAGTTCCACAGCAATGATTCCCAGGCAGGGAAGCGGCCTCCAAGCTGAGTGGGAGTGGGGGAGGGGAGGGAGACAACAGCTGAAGCCGAGTCCAGAAGGGCGGCGATGGAACAGCTGCAGCTGGGTCAGAGCCTGGAGGGAGGGCGGGGCATTCACTGAGGACCCCCGAGGTCAGCCCTAGGCCCCGGCGGTCGCGCATGCGCCCTGGGCCTGTGCGGTGGGTGGGGGGTTGAAGCCAAGCCCGCAGGGCTCCCGGAGCGGCCAGAGAAAGAAGGGCCCATGGAGAGGTCGGCGAGGTGGGCAGGGGGCGCCATCTTACTCTCCTCAGCTCCCTGAGGTAGAGAGAGACAGAGACAGAGAGAGAGAGAGAGATCCCTGACCTCTGAGTCTCTGCCTCCACCGCTGGCTGGTGCCAACTCACACGCCATCCCACTTCCACCCATCACCCCCACGCCTGCCCCGGGGCCAGCCCCACCACAGAGAGGCCTGTTCCTGCTCACCTCTGTGCCAGTCCCTTCCCGACCTGACCCCAGTTCAGGGGAGAAGATTCAGACAAGTCTTTCCTTGTCCCTCTGCATGACAATAGACTTCCTCCCCTCTCCCATTCCACAGGCCCACCCGGGACATCCACCTCTGTCATTAGATCAGGAGAGGATGCAAGATGAGAATCTCTGCTATTGTGTGGGGAGACCCAGTTTCCCGGCTTTCCCCCATGGACACATGTTCTTGAGCTGGGTCTGATTTTCTCCAGACAACCTGTCTTGTTAAGGAATTGGCCAGCCCTAAGAACCTGAAGAGAAAGGGCGGATGGGGATTCTCTCTCTGCCCCCGACAGCCCCGAGCTGGGTCGGTCCCTCAGACCCGGCCAGGGGCAGCCCATCCCCCGGCGCCCTTCCCCGGGGCATCCAAGGGCAGGCTGGGCGCCAGCCCCAGCCCGCTCGCCACTGCCACGACCATCGTCCTCCCTCGGGGGGCCTGGGCAGGACAGGACCCGGGTGTGGGAGGCCTCCAGATCTCAAGTCTGGCACACCGTTTACCAGGCTGCTTCCTCCTCTGACGGGGGCCTAGCACACCCCCCAGGGGACTTGGCAGCCACCCCCAGGTCTCTCGCCTCTGGAACTCGTCCCCTGGGAACGGGCCTGGCCCAGGTGCCAGGTTCGGCTGGTCGGCCAGCCTCCTCTTGGGAAAGCAGGCAAGCCGAGCCAGGCTTGCAGTGGCCCTGGCGTGACACCTGCGACCTCAGGCAGAGGTCCTCCCGCGTGCCCTCCATGGCGGATTTCTCCCCGGATCCGTGGCCTGGGCACTAGGAAGGCCGGGCCTCCCGGACTCCCGGGAGGAGGGGCTAGCCCAGTTGCGCCCTGGCCCCCAAAGCCTGCGGTGCCATCTGCCTGTCTCGGCACTTCTGACTCCACAGAGCCTTTCCTACACCTGGGCTGGCTGCAGTGGCAAAGTGCAGGCGTGGGGTGAGGCTAAGGCTTTGTCTTTCCAGGAAGAAATGAACCCCTGGCCGAAGCAGCTGGCCCAGGCAGAGCCTTGAGCTTGCAGCCCAGTACGCCTGTGGTCATCAGTTCCACAGCAATGATTCCCAGGCAGGGAAGCGGCCTCCAAGCTGAGTGGGAGTGGGGGAGGGGAGGGAGACAACAGCTGAAGCCGAGTCCAGAAGGGCGGCGATGGAACAGCTGCAGCTGGGTCAGAGCCTGGAGGGAGGGCGGGGCATTCACTGAGGACCCCCGAGGTCAGCCCTAGGCCCCGGCGGTCGCGCATGCGCCCTGGGCCTGTGCGGTGGGTGGGGGGTTGAAGCCAAGCCCGCAGGGCTCCCGGAGCGGCCAGAGAAAGAAGGGCCCATGGAGAGGTCGGCGAGGTGGGCAGGGGGCGCCATCTTACTCTCCTCAGCTCCCTGAGGGAGAGAGAGACAGAGACAGAGAGAGAGAGAGAGATCCCTGACCTCTGAGTCTCTGCCTCCACCGCTGGCTGGTGCCAACTCACACGCCATCCCACTTCCACCCATCACCCCCACGCCTGCCCCGGGGCCAGCCCCACCACAGAGAGGCCTGTTCCTGCTCACCTCTGTGCCAGTCCCTTCCCGACCTGACCCCAGTTCAGGGGAGAAGATTCAGACAAGTCTTTCCTTGTCCCTCTGCATGACAATAGACTTCCTCCCCTCTCCCATTCCACAGGCCCACCCGGGACATCCACCTCTGTCATTAGATCAGGAGAGGATGCAAGATGAGAATCTCTGCTATTGTGTAGGGAGACCCAGTTTCCCGGGTTTCCCCCATGGACACATGTTCTTGAGCTGTGTCTGATTTTCTCCAGACAACCTGTCTTGTTAAGGAATTGGCCAGCCCTAAGAACCTGAAGAGAAAGGGCGGATGGGGATTCTCTCTCTGCCCCCGACAGCCCCGAGCTGGGTCGGTCCCTCAGACCCGGCCAGGGGCAGCCCATCCCCCGGCGCCCTTCCCCGGGGCATCCAAGGGCAGGCTGGGCGCCAGCCCCAGCCCGCTCGCCACTGCCACGACCATCGTCCTCCCTCGGGGGGCCTGGGCAGGACAGGACCCGGGTGTGGGAGGCCTCCAGATCTCAAGTCTGGCACACCGTTTACCAGGCTGCTTCCTCCTCTGACGGGGGCCTAGCACACCCCCCAGGGGACTTGGCAGCCGCCCCCAGGTCTCTCGCCTCTGGAACTCGTCCCCTGGGAACGGGCCTGGCCCAGGTGCCAGGTTCGGCTGGTCGGCCAGCCTCCTCTTGGGAAAGCAGGCAAGCCGAGCCAGGCTTGCAGTGGCCCTGGCGTGACACCTGCGACCTCAGGCAGAGGTCCTCCCGCGTGCCCTCCATGGCGGATTTCTCCCCGGATCCGTGGCCTGGGCACTAGGAAGGCCGGGCCTCCCGGGAGGAGGGGCTAGCCCAGTTGCGCCCTGGCCCCCAAAGCCTGCGGTGCCATCTGCCTGTCTCGGCACTTCTGACTCCACAGAGCCTTTCCTACACCTGGGCTGGCTGCAGTGGCAAAGTGCAGGCGTGGGGTGAGGCTAAGGCTTTGTCTTTCCAGGAAGAAATGAACCCCTGGCCGAAGCAGCTGGCCCAGGCAGAGCCTTGAGCTTGCAGCCCAGTACGCCTGTGGTCATCAGTTCCACAGCAATGATTCCCAGGCAGGGAAGCGGCCTCCAAGCTGAGTGGGAGTGGGGGAGGGGAGGGAGACAACAGCTGAAGCCGAGTCCAGAAGGGCGGCGATGGAACAGCTGCAGCTGGGTCAGAGCCTGGAGGGAGGGCGGGGCATTCACTGAGGACCCCCGAGGTCAGCCCTAGGCCCCGGCGGTCGCGCATGCGCCCTGGGCCTGTGCGGTGGGTGGGGGGTTGAAGCCAAGCCCGCAGGGCTCCCGGAGCGGCCAGAGAAAGAAGGGCCCATGGAGAGGTCGGCGAGGTGGGCAGGGGGCGCCATCTTACTCTCCTCAGCTCCCTGAGGGAGAGAGAGACAGAGACAGAGAGAGAGAGAGAGATCCCTGACCTCTGAGTCTCTGCCTCCACCGCTGGCTGGTGCCAACTCACACGCCATCCCACTTCCACCCATCACCCCCACGCCTGCCCCGGGGCCAGCCCCACCACAGAGAGGCCTGTTCCTGCTCACCTCTGTGCCAGTCCCTTCCCGACCTGACCCCAGTTCAGGGGAGAAGATTCAGACAAGTCTTTCCTTGTCCCTCTGCATGACAATAGACTTCCTCCCCTCTCCCATTCCACAGGCCCACCCGGGACATCCACCTCTGTCATTAGATCAGGAGAGGATGCAAGATGAGAATCTCTGCTATTGTGTAGGGAGACCCAGTTTCCCGGGTTTCCCCCATGGACACATGTTCTTGAGCTGTGTCTGATTTTCTCCAGACAACCTGTCTTGTTAAGGAATTGGCCAGCCCTAAGAACCTGAAGAGAAAGGGCGGATGGGGATTCTCTCTCTGCCCCCGACAGCCCCGAGCTGGGTCGGTCCCTCAGACCCGGCCAGGGGCAGCCCATCCCCCGGCGCCCTTCCCCGGGGCATCCAAGGGCAGGCTGGGCGCCAGCCCCAGCCCGCTCGCCACTGCCACGACCATCGTCCTCCCTCGGGGGGCCTGGGCAGGACAGGACCCGGGTGTGGGAGGCCTCCAGATCTCAAGTCTGGCACACCGTTTACCAGGCTGCTTCCTCCTCTGACGGGGGCCTAGCACACCCCCCAGGGGACTTGGCAGCCGCCCCCAGGTCTCTCGCCTCTGGAACTCGTCCCCTGGGAACGGGCCTGGCCCAGGTGCCAGGTTCGGCTGGTCGGCCAGCCTCCTCTTGGGAAAGCAGGCAAGCCGAGCCAGGCTTGCAGTGGCCCTGGCGTGACACCTGCGACCTCAGGCAGAGGTCCTCCCGCGTGCCCTCCATGGCGGATTTCTCCCCGGATCCGTGGCCTGGGCACTAGGAAGGCCGGGCCTCCCGGACTCCCGGGAGGAGGGGCTAGCCCAGTTGCGCCCTGGCCCCCAAAGCCTGCGGTGCCATCTGCCTGTCTCGGCACTTCTGACTCCACAGAGCCTTTCCTACACCTGGGCTGGCTGCAGTGGCAAAGTGCAGGCGTGGGGTGAGGCTAAGGCTTTGTCTTTCCAGGAAGAAATGAACCCCTGGCCGAAGCAGCTGGCCCAGGCAGAGCCTTGAGCTTGCAGCCCAGTACGCCTGTGGTCATCAGTTCCACAGCAATGATTCCCAGGCAGGGAAGCGGCCTCCAAGCTGAGTGGGAGTGGGGGAGGGGAGGGAGACAACAGCTGAAGCCGAGTCCAGAAGGGCGGCGATGGAACAGCTGCAGCTGGGTCAGAGCCTGGAGGGAGGGCGGGGCATTCACTGAGGACCCCCGAGGTCAGCCCTAGGCCCCGGCGGTCGCGCATGCGCCCTGGGCCTGTGCGGTGGGTGGGGGGTTGAAGCCAAGCCCGCAGGGCTCCCGGAGCGGCCAGAGAAAGAAGGGCCCATGGAGAGGTCGGCGAGGTGGGCAGGGGGCGCCATCTTACTCTCCTCAGCTCCCTGAGGGAGAGAGAGACAGAGACAGAGAGAGAGAGAGAGATCCCTGACCTCTGAGTCTCTGCCTCCACCGCTGGCTGGTGCCAACTCACACGCCATCCCACTTCCACCCATCACCCCCACGCCTGCCCCGGGGCCAGCCCCACCACACAGAGGCCTGTTCCTGCTCACCTCTGTGCCAGTCCCTTCCCGACCTGACCCCAGTGCAGGGGAGAAGATTCAGACAAGTCTTTCCTTGTCCCTCTACATGACAATAGACTTCCTCCCCTCTCCCATTCCACAGGCCCACCCGGGACATCCACCTCTGTCATTAGATCAGGAGAGGATGCAAGATGAGAATCTCTGCTATTGTGTAGGGAGACCCAGTTTCCCGGGTTTCCCCCATGGACACATATTCTTGAGCTGTGTCTGATTTTCTCCAGACAACCTGTCTTGTTAAGTAATTGGCCAGCCCTAAGAACCTGAAGAGAAAGGGCGGATGGGGATTCTCTCTCTGCCCCCGACAGCCCCGAGCTGGGTCGGTCCCTCAGACCCGGCCAGGGGCAGCCCATCCCCCGGCGCCCTTCCCCGGGGCATCCAAGGGCAGGCTGGGCGCCAGCCCCAGCCCGCTCGCCACTGCCACGACCATCGTCCTCCCTCGGGGGGCCTGGGCAGGACAGGACCCGGGTGTGGGAGGCCTCCAGATCTCAAGTCTGGCACACCGTTTACCAGGCTGCTTCCTCCTCTGACGGGGGCCTAGCACACCCCCCAGGGGACTTGGCAGCCGCCCCCAGGTCTCTCGCCTCTGGAACTCGTCCCCTGGGAACGGGCCTGGCCCAGGTGCCAGGTTCGGCTGGTCGGCCAGCCTCCTCTTGGGAAAGCAGGCAAGCCGAGCCAGGCTTGCAGTGGCCCTGGCGTGACACCTGCGACCTCAGGCAGAGGTCCTCCCGCGTGCCCTCCATGGCGGATTTCTCCCCGGATCCGTGGCCTGGGCACTAGGAAGGCCGGGCCTCCCGGGAGGAGGGGCTAGCCCAGTTGCGCCCTGGCCCCCAAAGCCTGCGGTGCCATCTGCCTGTCTCGGCACTTCTGACTCCACAGAGCCTTTCCTACACCTGGGCTGGCTGCAGTGGCAAAGTGCAGGCGTGGGGTGAGGCTAAGGCTTTGTCTTTCCAGGAAGAAATGAACCCCTGGCCGAAGCAGCTGGCCCAGGCAGAGCCTTGAGCTTGCAGCCCAGTACGCCTGTGGTCATCAGTTCCACAGCAATGATTCCCAGGCAGGGAAGCGGCCTCCAAGCTGAGTGGGAGTGGGGGAGGGGAGGGAGACAACAGCTGAAGCCGAGTCCAGAAGGGCGGCGATGGAACAGCTGCAGCTGGGTCAGAGCCTGGAGGGAGGGCGGGGCATTCACTGAGGACCCCCGAGGTCAGCCCTAGGCCCCGGCGGTCGCGCATGCGCCCTGGGCCTGTGCGGTGGGTGGGGGGTTGAAGCCAAGCCCGCAGGGCTCCCGGAGCGGCCAGAGAAAGAAGGGCCCATGGAGAGGTCGGCGAGGTGGGCAGGGGGCGCCATCTTACTCTCCTCAGCTCCCTGAGGGAGAGAGAGACAGAGACAGAGAGAGAGAGAGAGATCCCTGACCTCTGAGTCTCTGCCTCCACCGCTGGCTGGTGCCAACTCACACGCCATCCCACTTCCACCCATCACCCCCACGCCTGCCCCGGGGCCAGCCCCACCACAGAGAGGCCTGTTCCTGCTCACCTCTGTGCCAGTCCCTTCCCGACCTGACCCCAGTTCAGGGGAGAAGATTCAGACAAGTCTTTCCTTGTCCCTCTGCATGACAATAGACTTCCTCCCCTCTCCCATTCCACAGGCCCACCCGGGACATCCACCTCTGTCATTAGCTCAGGAGAGGATGCAAGATGAGAATCTCTGCTATTGTGTAGGGAGACCCAGTTTCCCGGGTTTCCCCCATGGACACATGTTCTTGAGCTGTGTCTGATTTTCTCCAGACAACCTGTCTTGTTAAGTAATTGGCCAGCCCTAAGAACCTGAAGAGAAAGGGCGGATGGGGATTCTCTCTCTGCCCCCGACAGCCCCGAGCTGGGTCGGTCCCTCAGACCCGGCCAGGGGCAGCCCATCCCCCGGCGCCCTTCCCCGGGGCATCCAAGGGCAGGCTGGGCGCCAGCCCCAGCCCGCTCGCCACTGCCACGACCATCGTCCTCCCTCGGGGGGCCTGGGCAGGACAGGACCCGGGTGTGGGAGGCCTCCAGATCTCAAGTCTGGCACACCGTTTACCAGGCTGCTTCCTCCTCTGACGGGGGCCTAGCACACCCCCCAGGGGACTTGGCAGCCGCCCCCAGGTCTCTCGCCTCTGGAACTCGTCCCCTGGGAACGGGCCTGGCCCAGGTGCCAGGTTCGGCTGGTCGGCCAGCCTCCTCTTGGGAAAGCAGGCAAGCCGAGCCAGGCTTGCAGTGGCCCTGGCGTGACACCTGCGACCTCAGGCAGAGGTCCTCCCGCGTGCCCTCCATGGCGGATTTCTCCCCGGATCCGTGGCCTGGGCACTAGGAAGGCCGGGCCTCCCGGGAGGAGGGGCTAGCCCAGTTGCGCCCTGGCCCCCAAAGCCTGCGGTGCCATCTGCCTGTCTCGGCACTTCTGACTCCACAGAGCCTTTCCTACACCTGGGCTGGCTGCAGTGGCAAAGTGCAGGCGTGGGGTGAGGCTAAGGCTTTGTCTTTCCAGGAAGAAATGAACCCCTGGCCGAAGCAGCTGGCCCAGGCAGAGCCTTGAGCTTGCAGCCCAGTACGCCTGTGGTCATCAGTTCCACAGCAATGATTCCCAGGCAGGGAAGCGGCCTCCAAGCTGAGTGGGAGTGGGGGAGGGGAGGGAGACAACAGCTGAAGCCGAGTCCAGAAGGGCGGCGATGGAACAGCTGCAGCTGGGTCAGAGCCTGGAGGGAGGGCGGGGCATTCACTGAGGACCCCCGAGGTCAGCCCTAGGCCCCGGCGGTCGCGCATGCGCCCTGGGCCTGTGCGGTGGGTGGGGGGTTGAAGCCAAGCCCGCAGGGCTCCCGGAGCGGCCAGAGAAAGAAGGGCCCATGGAGAGGTCGGCGAGGTGGGCAGGGGGCGCCATCTTACTCTCCTCAGCTCCCTGAGGGAGAGAGAGACAGAGACAGAGAGAGAGAGAGAGATCCCTGACCTCTGAGTCTCTGCCTCCACCGCTGGCTGGTGCCAACTCACACGCCATCCCACTTCCACCCATCACCCCCACGCCTGCCCCGGGGCCAACCCCACCACACAGAGGCCTGTTCCTGCTCACCTCTGTGCCAGTCCCTTCCCGACCTGACCCCAGTGCAGGGGAGAAGATTCAGACAAGTCTTTCCTTGTCCCTCTGCATGACAATAGACTTCCTCCCCTCTCCCATTCCACAGGCCCACCCGGGACATCCACCTCTGTCATTAGATCAGGAGAGGATGCAAGATGAGAATCTCTGCTATTGTGTAGGGAGACCCAGTTTCCCGGGTTTCCCCCATGGACACATGTTCTTGAGCTGTGTCTGATTTTCTCCAGACAACCTGTCTTGTTAAGTAATTGGCCAGCCCTAAGAACCTGAAGAGAAAGGGCGGATGGGGATTCTCTCTCTGCCCCCGACAGCCCCGAGCTGGTTCGGTCCCTCAGACCCGGCCAGGGGCAGCCCATCCCCCGGCGCCCTTCCCCGGGGCATCCAAGGGCAGGCTGGGCGCCAGCCCCAGCCCGCTCGCCACTGCCACGACCATCGTCCTCCCTCGGGGGGCCTGGGCAGGACAGGACCCGGGTGTGGGAGGCCTCCAGATCTCAAGTCTGGCACACCGTTTACCAGGCTGCTTCCTCCTCTGACGGGGGCCTAGCACACCCCCCAGGGGACTTGGCAGCCGCCCCCAGGTCTCTCGCCTCTGGAACTCGTCCCCTGGGAACGGGCCTGGCCCAGGTGCCAGGTTCGGCTGGTCGGCCAGCCTCCTCTTGGGAAAGCAGGCAAGCCGAGCCAGGCTTGCAGTGGCCCTGGCGTGACACCTGCGACCTCAGGCAGAGGTCCTCCCGCGTGCCCTCCATGGCGGATTTCTCCCCGGATCCGTGGCCTGGGCACTAGGAAGGCCGGGCCTCCCGGGAGGAGGGGCTAGCCCAGTTGCGCCCTGGCCCCCAAAGCCTGCGGTGCCATCTGCCTGTCTCGGCACTTCTGACTCCACAGAGCCTTTCCTACACCTGGGCTGGCTGCAGTGGCAAAGTGCAGGCGTGGGGTGAGGCTAAGGCTTTGTCTTTCCAGGAAGAAATGAACCCCTGGCCGAAGCAGCTGGCCCAGGCAGAGCCTTGAGCTTGCAGCCCAGTACGCCTGTGGTCATCAGTTCCACAGCAATGATTCCCAGGCAGGGAAGCGGCCTCCAAGCTGAGTGGGAGTGGGGGAGGGGAGGGAGACAACAGCTGAAGCCGAGTCCAGAAGGGCGGCGATGGAACAGCTGCAGCTGGGTCAGAGCCTGGAGGGAGGGCGGGGCATTCACTGAGGACCCCCGAGGTCAGCCCTAGGCCCCGGCGGTCGCGCATGCGCCCTGGGCCTGTGCGGTGGGTGGGGGGTTGAAGCCAAGCCCGCAGGGCTCCCGGAGCGGCCAGAGAAAGAAGGGCCCATGGAGAGGTCGGCGAGGTGGGCAGGGGGCGCCATCTTACTCTCCTCAGCTCCCTGAGGGAGAGAGAGACAGAGACAGAGAGAGAGAGAGAGATCCCTGACCTCTGAGTCTCTGCCTCCACCGCTGGCTGGTGCCAACTCACACGCCATCCCACTTCCACCCATCACCCCCACGCCTGACCCGGGGCCAGCCCCACCACAGAGAGGCCTGTTCCTGCTCACCTCTGTGCCAGTCCCTTCCCGACCTGACCCCAGTGCAGGGGAGAAGATTCAGACAAGTCTTTCCTTGTCCCTCTGCATGACAATAGACTTCCTCCCCTCTCCCATTCCACAGGCCCACCCAGGACATCCACCTCTGTCATTAGCTCAGGAGAGGATGCAAGATGAGAATCTCTGCTATTGTGTGGGGAGACTCAGTTTCCCGGCTTTCCCCCATGGACACATGTTCTTGAGCTGGGTCTGATTTTCTCCAGACAACCTGTCTTGTTAAGGAATTGGCCAGCCCTAAGAACCTGAAGAGAAAGGGCGGATGGGGATTCTCTCTCTGCCCCCGACAGCCCCGAGCTGGGTCGGTCCCTCAGACCCGGCCAGGGGCATCCCATCCCCCGGCGCCCTTCCCCGGGGCATCCAAGGGCAGGCTGGGCGCCAGCCCCAGCCCGCTCGCCACTGCCACGACCATCGTCCTCCCTCGGGGGGCCTGGGCAGGACAGGACCCGGGTGTGGGAGGCCTCCAGATCTCAAGTCTGGCACACCGTTTACCAGGCTGCTTCCTCCTCTGACGGGGGCCTAGCACACCCCCCAGGGGACTTGGCAGCCGCCCCCAGGTCTCTCGCCTCTGGAACTCGTCCCCTGGGAACGGGCCTGGCCCAGGTGCCAGGTTCGGCTGGTCGGCCAGCCTCCTCTTGGGAAAGCAGGCAAGCCGAGCCAGGCTTGCAGTGGCCCTGGCGTGACACCTGCGACCTCAGGCAGAGGTCCTCCCGCGTGCCCTCCATGGCGGATTTCTCCCCGGATCCGTGGCCTGGGCACTAGGAAGGCCGGGCCTCCCGGACTCCCGGGAGGAGGGGCTAGCCCAGTTGCGCCCTGGCCCCCAAAGCCTGCGGTGCCATCTGCCTGTCTCGGCACTTCTGACTCCACAGAGCCTTTCCTACACCTGGGCTGGCTGCAGTGGCAAAGTGCAGGCGTGGGGTGAGGCTAAGGCTTTGTCTTTCCAGGAAGAAATGAACCCCTGGCCGAAGCAGCTGGCCCAGGCAGAGCCTTGAGCTTGCAGCCCAGTACGCCTGTGGTCATCAGTTCCACAGCAATGATTCCCAGGCAGGGAAGCGGCCTCCAAGCTGAGTGGGAGTGGGGGAGGGGAGGGAGACAACAGCTGAAGCCGAGTCCAGAAGGGCGGCGATGGAACAGCTGCAGCTGGGTCAGAGCCTGGAGGGAGGGCGGGGCATTCACTGAGGACCCCCGAGGTCAGCCCTAGGCCCCGGCGGTCGCGCATGCGCCCTGGGCCTGTGCGGTGGGTGGGGGGTTGAAGCCAAGCCCGCAGGGCTCCCGGAGCGGCCAGAGAAAGAAGGGCCCATGGAGAGGTCGGCGAGGTGGGCAGGGGGCGCCATCTTACTCTCCTCAGCTCCCTGAGGGAGAGAGAGACAGAGACAGAGAGAGAGAGAGAGATCCCTGACCTCTGAGTCTCTGCCTCCACCGCTGGCTGGTGCCAACTCACACGCCATCCCACTTCCACCCATCACCCCCACGCCTGCCCCAGGGCCAGCCCCACCACAGAGAGGCCTGTTCCTGCTCACCTCTGTGCCAGTCCCTTCCCGACCTGACCCCAGTGCAGGGGAGAAGATTCAGACAAGTCTTTCCTTGTCCCTCTGCATGACAATAGACTTCCTCCCCTCTCCCATTCCACAGGCCCACCCGGGACATCCACCTCTGTCATTAGATCAGGAGAGGATGCAAGATGAGAATCTCTGCTATTGTGTAGGGAGACCCAGTTTCCTGGGTTTCCCCCATGGACACATGTTCTTGAGCTGTGTCTGATTTTCTCCAGACAACCTGTCTTGTTAAGTAATTGGCCAGCCCTAAGAACCTGAAGAGAAAGGGCGGATGGGGATTCTCTCTCTGCCCCCGACAGCCCCGAGCTGGGTCGGTCCCTCAGACCCGGCCAGGGGCAGCCCATCCCCCGGCGCCCTTCCCCGGGGCATCCAAGGGCAGGCTGGGCGCCAGCCCCAGCCCGCTCGCCACTGCCACGACCATCGTCCTCCCTCGGGGGGCCTGGGCAGGACAGGACCCGGGTGTGGGAGGCCTCCAGATCTCAAGTCTGGCACACCGTTTACCAGGCTGCTTCCTCCTCTGACGGGGGCCTAGCACACCCCCCAGGGGACTTGGCAGCCGCCCCCAGGTCTCTCGCCTCTGGAACTCGTCCCCTGGGAACGGGCCTGGCCCAGGTGCCAGGTTCGGCTGGTCGGCCAGCCTCCTCTTGGGAAAGCAGGCAAGCCGAGCCAGGCTTGCAGTGGCCCTGGCGTGACACCTGCGACCTCAGGCAGAGGTCCTCCCGCGTGCCCTCCATGGCGGATTTCTCCCCGGATCCGTGGCCTGGGCACTAGGAAGGCCGGGCCTCCCGGGAGGAGGGGCTAGCCCAGTTGCGCCCTGGCCCCCAAAGCCTGCGGTGCCATCTGCCTGTCTCGGCACTTCTGACTCCACAGAGCCTTTCCTACACCTGGGCTGGCTGCAGTGGCAAAGTGCAGGCGTGGGGTGAGGCTAAGGCTTTGTCTTTCCAGGAAGAAATGAACCCCTGGCCGAAGCAGCTGGCCCAGGCAGAGCCTTGAGCTTGCAGCCCAGTACGCCTGTGGTCATCAGTTCCACAGCAATGATTCCCAGGCAGGGAAGCGGCCTCCAAGCTGAGTGGGAGTGGGGGAGGGGAGGGAGACAACAGCTGAAGCCGAGTCCAGAAGGGCGGCGATGGAACAGCTGCAGCTGGGTCAGAGCCTGGAGGGAGGGCGGGGCATTCACTGAGGACCCCCGAGGTCAGCCCTAGGCCCCGGCGGTCGCGCATGCGCCCTGGGCCTGTGCGGTGGGTGGGGGGTTGAAGCCAAGCCCGCAGGGCTCCCGGAGCGGCCAGAGAAAGAAGGGCCCATGGAGAGGTCGGCGAGGTGGGCAGGGGGCGCCATCTTACTCTCCTCAGCTCCCTGAGGGAGAGAGAGACAGAGACAGAGAGAGAGAGAGAGATCCCTGACCTCTGAGTCTCTGCCTCCACCGCTGGCTGGTGCCAACTCACACGCCATCCCACTTCCACCCATCACCCCCACGCCTGCCCCGGGGCCAGCCCCACCACAGAGAGGCCTGTTCCTGCTCACCTCTGTGCCAGTCCCTTCCCGACCTGACCCCAGTGCAGGGGAGAAGATTCAGACAAGTCTTTCCTTGTCCCTCTGCATGACAATAGACTTCCTCCCCTCTCCCATTCCACAGGCCCACCCAGGACATCCACCTCTGTCATTAGCTCAGGAGAGGATGCAAGATGAGAATCTCTGCTATTGTGTGGGGAGACTCAGTTTCCCGGCTTTCCCCCATGGACACATGTTCTTGAGCTGGGTCTGATTTTCTCCAGACAACCTGTCTTGTTAAGGAATTGGCCAGCCCTAAGAACCTGAAGAGAAAGGGCGGATGGGGATTCTCTCTCTGCCCCCGACAGCCCCGAGCTGGGTCGGTCCCTCAGACCCGGCCAGGGGCATCCCATCCCCCGGCGCCCTTCCCCGGGGCATCCAAGGGCAGGCTGGGCGCCAGCCCCAGCCCGCTCGCCACTGCCACGACCATCGTCCTCCCTCGGGGGGCCTGGGCAGGACAGGACCCGGGTGTGGGAGGCCTCCAGATCTCAAGTCTGGCACACCGTTTACCAGGCTGCTTCCTCCTCTGACGGGGGCCTAGCACACCCCCCAGGGGACTTGGCAGCCGCCCCCAGGTCTCTCGCCTCTGGAACTCGTCCCCTGGGAACGGGCCTGGCCCAGGTGCCAGGTTCGGCTGGTCGGCCAGCCTCCTCTTGGGAAAGCAGGCAAGCCGAGCCAGGCTTGCAGTGGCCCTGGCGTGACACCTGCGACCTCAGGCAGAGGTCCTCCCGCGTGCCCTCCATGGCGGATTTCTCCCCGGATCCGTGGCCTGGGCACTAGGAAGGCCGGGCCTCCCGGACTCCCGGGAGGAGGGGCTAGCCCAGTTGCGCCCTGGCCCCCAAAGCCTGCGGTGCCATCTGCCTGTCTCGGCACTTCTGACTCCACAGAGCCTTTCCTACACCTGGGCTGGCTGCAGTGGCAAAGTGCAGGCGTGGGGTGAGGCTAAGGCTTTGTCTTTCCAGGAAGAAATGAACCCCTGGCCGAAGCAGCTGGCCCAGGCAGAGCCTTGAGCTTGCAGCCCAGTACGCCTGTGGTCATCAGTTCCACAGCAATGATTCCCAGGCAGGGAAGCGGCCTCCAAGCTGAGTGGGAGTGGGGGAGGGGAGGGAGACAACAGCTGAAGCCGAGTCCAGAAGGGCGGCGATGGAACAGCTGCAGCTGGGTCAGAGCCTGGAGGGAGGGCGGGGCATTCACTGAGGACCCCCGAGGTCAGCCCTAGGCCCCGGCGGTCGCGCATGCGCCCTGGGCCTGTGCGGTGGGTGGGGGGTTGAAGCCAAGCCCGCAGGGCTCCCGGAGCGGCCAGAGAAAGAAGGGCCCATGGAGAGGTCGGCGAGGTGGGCAGGGGGCGCCATCTTACTCTCCTCAGCTCCCTGAGGGAGAGAGAGACAGAGACAGAGAGAGAGAGAGAGATCCCTGACCTCTGAGTCTCTGCCTCCACCGCTGGCTGGTGCCAACTCACACGCCATCCCACTTCCACCCATCACCCCCACGCCTGCCCCGGGGCCAGCCCCACCACAGAGAGGCCTGTTCCTGCTCACATCTGTGCCAGTCCCTTCCCGACCTGACCCCAGTTCAGGGGAGAAGATTCAGACAAGTCTTTCCTTGTCCCTCTGCATGACAATAGACTTCCTCCCCTCTCCCATTCCACAGGCCCACCCGGGACATCCACCTCTGTCATTAGATCAGGAGAGGATGCAAGATGAGAATCTCTGCTATTGTGTGGGGAGACTCAGTTTCCCGGCTTTCCCCCATGGACACATGTTCTTGAGCTGGGTCTGATTTTCTCCAGACAACCTGTCTTGTTAAGGAATTGGCCAGCCCTAAGAACCTGAAGAGAAAGGGCGGATGGGGATTCTCTCTCTGCCCCCGACAGCCCCGAGCTGGGTCGGTCCCTCAGACCCGGCCAGGGGCAGCCCATCCCCCGGCGCCCTTCCCCGGGGCATCCAAGGGCAGGCTGGGCGCCAGCCCCAGCCCGCTCGCCACTGCCACGACCATCGTCCTCCCTCGGGGGGCCTGGGCAGGACAGGACCCGGGTGTGGGAGGCCTCCAGATCTCAAGTCTGGCACACCGTTTACCAGGCTGCTTCCTCCTCTGACGGGGGCCTAGCACACCCCCCAGGGGACTTGGCAGCCGCCCCCAGGTCTCTCGCCTCTGGAACTCGTCCCCTGGGAACGGGCCTGGCCCAGGTGCCAGGTTCGGCTGGTCGGCCAGCCTCCTCTTGGGAAAGCAGGCAAGCCGAGCCAGGCTTGCAGTGGCCCTGGCGTGACACCTGCGACCTCAGGCAGAGGTCCTCCCGCGTGCCCTCCATGGCGGATTTCTCCCCGGATCCGTGGCCTGGGCACTAGGAAGGCCGGGCCTCCCGGGAGGAGGGGCTAGCCCAGTTGCGCCCTGGCCCCCAAAGCCTGCGGTGCCATCTGCCTGTCTCGGCACTTCTGACTCCACAGAGCCTTTCCTACACCTGGGCTGGCTGCAGTGGCAAAGTGCAGGCGTGGGGTGAGGCTAAGGCTTTGTCTTTCCAGGAAGAAATGAACCCCTGGCCGAAGCAGCTGGCCCAGGCAGAGCCTTGAGCTTGCAGCCCAGTACGCCTGTGGTCATCAGTTCCACAGCAATGATTCCCAGGCAGGGAAGCGGCCTCCAAGCTGAGTGGGAGTGGGGGAGGGGAGGGAGACAACAGCTGAAGCCGAGTCCAGAAGTGCGGCGATGGAACAGCTGCAGCTGGGTCAGAGCCTGGAGGGAGGGCGGGGCATTCACTGAGGACCCCCGAGGTCAGCCCTAGGCCCCGGCGGTCGCGCATGCGCCCTGGGCCTGTGCGGTGGGTGGGGGGTTGAAGCCAAGCCCGCAGGGCTCCCGGAGCGGCCAGAGAAAGAAGGGCCCATGGAGAGGTCGGCGAGGTGGGCAGGGGGCGCCATCTTACTCTCCTCAGCTCCCTGAGGTAGAGAGAGACAGAGACAGAGAGAGAGAGAGAGATCCCTGACCTCTGAGTCTCTGCCTCCACCGCTGGCTGGTGCCAACTCACACGCCATCCCACTTCCACCCATCACCCCCACGCCTGCCCCGGGGCCAGCCCCACCACAGAGAGGCCTGTTCCTGCTCACCTCTGTGCCAGTCCCTTCCCGACCTGACCCCAGTTCAGGGGAGAAGATTCAGACAAGTCTTTCCTTGTCCCTCTGCATGACAATAGACTTCCTCCCCTCTCCCATTCCACAGGCCCACCCGGGACATCCACCTCTGTCATTAGATCAGGAGAGGATGCAAGATGAGAATCTCTGCTATTGTGTGGGGAGACCCAGTTTCCCGGCTTTCCCCCATGGACACATGTTCTTGAGCTGGGTCTGATTTTCTCCAGACAACCTGTCTTGTTAAGGAATTGGCCAGCCCTAAGAACCTGAAGAGAAAGGGCGGATGGGGATTCTCTCTCTGCCCCCGACAGCCCCGAGCTGGGTCGGTCCCTCAGACCCGGCCAGGGGCAGCCCATCCCCCGGCGCCCTTCCCCGGGGCATCCAAGGGCAGGCTGGGCGCCAGCCCCAGCCCGCTCGCCACTGCCACGACCATCGTCCTCCCTCGGGGGGCCTGGGCAGGACAGGACCCGGGTGTGGGAGGCCTCCAGATCTCAAGTCTGGCACACCGTTTACCAGGCTGCTTCCTCCTCTGACGGGGGCCTAGCACACCCCCCAGGGGACTTGGCAGCCGCCCCCAGGTCTCTCGCCTCTGGAACTCGTCCCCTGGGAACGGGCCTGGCCCAGGTGCCAGGTTCGGCTGGTCGGCCAGCCTCCTCTTGGGAAAGCAGGCAAGCCGAGCCAGGCTTGCAGTGGCCCTGGCGTGACACCTGCGACCTCAGGCAGAGGTCCTCCCGCGTGCCCTCCATGGCGGATTTCTCCCCGGATCCGTGGCCTGGGCACTAGGAAGGCCGGGCCTCCCGGACTCCCGGGAGGAGGGGCTAGCCCAGTTGCGCCCTGGCCCCCAAAGCCTGCGGTGCCATCTGCCTGTCTCGGCACTTCTGACTCCACAGAGCCTTTCCTACACCTGGGCTGGCTGCAGTGGCAAAGTGCAGGCGTGGGGTGAGGCTAAGGCTTTGTCTTTCCAGGAAGAAATGAACCCCTGGCCGAAGCAGCTGGCCCAGGCAGAGCCTTGAGCTTGCAGCCCAGTACGCCTGTGGTCATCAGTTCCACAGCAATGATTCCCAGGCAGGGAAGCGGCCTCCAAGCTGAGTGGGAGTGGGGGAGGGGAGGGAGACAACAGCTGAAGCCGAGTCCAGAAGTGCGGCGATGGAACAGCTGCAGCTGGGTCAGAGCCTGGAGGGAGGGCGGGGCATTCACTGAGGACCCCCGAGGTCAGCCCTAGGCCCCGGCGGTCGCGCATGCGCCCTGGGCCTGTGCGGTGGGTGGGGGGTTGAAGCCAAGCCCGCAGGGCTCCCGGAGCGGCCAGAGAAAGAAGGGCCCATGGAGAGGTCGGCGAGGTGGGCAGGGGGCGCCATCTTACTCTCCTCAGCTCCCTGAGGTAGAGAGAGACAGAGACAGAGAGAGAGAGAGAGATCCCTGACCTCTGAGTCTCTGCCTCCACCGCTGGCTGGTGCCAACTCACACGCCATCCCACTTCCACCCATCACCCCCACGCCTGCCCCGGGGCCAGCCCCACCACAGAGAGGCCTGTTCCTGCTCACCTCTGTGCCAGTCCCTTCCCGACCTGACCCCAGTTCAGGGGAGAAGATTCAGACAAGTCTTTCCTTGTCCCTCTGCATGACAATAGACTTCCTCCCCTCTCCCATTCCACAGGCCCACCCGGGACATCCACCTCTGTCATTAGATCAGGAGAGGATGCAAGATGAGAATCTCTGCTATTGTGTGGGGAGACCCAGTTTCCCGGCTTTCCCCCATGGACACATGTTCTTGAGCTGGGTCTGATTTTCTCCAGACAACCTGTCTTGTTAAGGAATTGGCCAGCCCTAAGAACCTGAAGAGAAAGGGCGGATGGGGATTCTCTCTCTGCCCCCGACAGCCCCGAGCTGGGTCGGTCCCTCAGACCCGGCCAGGGGCAGCCCATCCCCCGGCGCCCTTCCCCGGGGCATCCAAGGGCAGGCTGGGCGCCAGCCCCAGCCCGCTCGCCACTGCCACGACCATCGTCCTCCCTCGGGGGGCCTGGGCAGGACAGGACCCTGGTGTGGGAGGCCTCCAGATCTCAAGTCTGGCACACCGTTTACCAGGCTGCTTCCTCCTCTGACGGGGGCCTAGCACACCCCCCAGGGGACTTGGCAGCCACCCCCAGGTCTCTCGCCTCTGGAACTCGTCCCCTGGGAACGGGCCTGGCCCAGGTGCCAGGTTCGGCTGGTCGGCCAGCCTCCTCTTGGGAAAGCAGGCAAGCCGAGCCAGGCTTGCAGTGGCCCTGGCGTGACACCTGCGACCTCAGGCAGAGGTCCTCCCGCGTGCCCTCCATGGCGGATTTCTCCCCGGATCCGTGGCCTGGGCACTAGGAAGGCCGGGCCTCCCGGACTCCCGGGAGGAGGGGCTAGCCCAGTTGCGCCCTGGCCCCCAAAGCCTGCGGTGCCATCTGCCTGTCTCGGCACTTCTGACTCCACAGAGCCTTTCCTACACCTGGGCTGGCTGCAGTGGCAAAGTGCAGGCGTGGGGTGAGGCTAAGGCTTTGTCTTTCCAGGAAGAAATGAACCCCTGGCCGAAGCAGCTGGCCCAGGCAGAGCCTTGAGCTTGCAGCCCAGTACGCCTGTGGTCATCAGTTCCACAGCAATGATTCCCAGGCAGGGAAGCGGCCTCCAAGCTGAGTGGGAGTGGGGGAGGGGAGGGAGACAACAGCTGAAGCCGAGTCCAGAAGTGCGGCGATGGAACAGCTGCAGCTGGGTCAGAGCCTGGAGGGAGGGCGGGGCATTCACTGAGGACCCCCGAGGTCAGCCCTAGGCCCCGGCGGTCGCGCATGCGCCCTGGGCCTGTGCGGTGGGTGGGGGGTTGAAGCCAAGCCCGCAGGGCTCCCGGAGCGGCCAGAGAAAGAAGGGCCCATGGAGAGGTCGGCGAGGTGGGCAGGGGGCGCCATCTTACTCTCCTCAGCTCCCTGAGGTAGAGAGAGACAGAGACAGAGAGAGAGAGAGAGATCCCTGACCTCTGAGTCTCTGCCTCCACCGCTGGCTGGTGCCAACTCACACGCCATCCCACTTCCACCCATCACCCCCACGCCTGCCCCGGGGCCAGCCCCACCACAGAGAGGCCTGTTCCTGCTCACCTCTGTGCCAGTCCCTTCCCGACCTGACCCCAGTTCAGGGGAGAAGATTCAGACAAGTCTTTCCTTGTCCCTCTGCATGACAATAGACTTCCTCCCCTCTCCCATTCCACAGGCCCACCCGGGACATCCACCTCTGTCATTAGATCAGGAGAGGATGCAAGATGAGAATCTCTGCTATTGTGTGGGGAGACCCAGTTTCCCGGCTTTCCCCCATGGACACATGTTCTTGAGCTGGGTCTGATTTTCTCCAGACAACCTGTCTTGTTAAGGAATTGGCCAGCCCTAAGAACCTGAAGAGAAAGGGCGGATGGGGATTCTCTCTCTGCCCCCGACAGCCCCGAGCTGGGTCGGTCCCTCAGACCCGGCCAGGGGCAGCCCATCCCCCGGCGCCCTTCCCCGGGGCATCCAAGGGCAGGCTGGGCGCCAGCCCCAGCCCGCTCGCCACTGCCACGACCATCGTCCTCCCTCGGGGGGCCTGGGCAGGACAGGACCCGGGTGTGGGAGGCCTCCAGATCTCAAGTCTGGCACACCGTTTACCAGGCTGCTTCCTCCTCTGACGGGGGCCTAGCACACCCCCCAGGGGACTTGGCAGCCGCCCCCAGGTCTCTCGCCTCTGGAACTCGTCCCCTGGGAACGGGCCTGGCCCAGGTGCCAGGTTCGGCTGGTCGGCCAGCCTCCTCTTGGGAAAGCAGGCAAGCCGAGCCAGGCTTGCAGTGGCCCTGGCGTGACACCTGCGACCTCAGGCAGAGGTCCTCCCGCGTGCCCTCCATGGCGGATTTCTCCCCGGATCCGTGGCCTGGGCACTAGGAAGGCCGGGCCTCCCGGGAGGAGGGGCTAGCCCAGTTGCGCCCTGGCCCCCAAAGCCTGCGGTGCCATCTGCCTGTCTCGGCACTTCTGACTCCACAGAGCCTTTCCTACACCTGGGCTGGCTGCAGTGGCAAAGTGCAGGCGTGGGGTGAGGCTAAGGCTTTGTCTTTCCAGGAAGAAATGAACCCCTGGCCGAAGCAGCTGGCCCAGGCAGAGCCTTGAGCTTGCAGCCCAGTACGCCTGTGGTCATCAGTTCCACAGCAATGATTCCCAGGCAGGGAAGCGGCCTCCAAGCTGAGTGGGAGTGGGGGAGGGGAGGGAGACAACAGCTGAAGCCGAGTCCAGAAGTGCGGCGATGGAACAGCTGCAGCTGGGTCAGAGCCTGGAGGGAGGGCGGGGCATTCACTGAGGACCCCCGAGGTCAGCCCTAGGCCCCGGCGGTCGCGCATGCGCCCTGGGCCTGTGCGGTGGGTGGGGGGTTGAAGCCAAGCCCGCAGGGCTCCCGGAGCGGCCAGAGAAAGAAGGGCCCATGGAGAGGTCGGCGAGGTGGGCAGGGGGCGCCATCTTACTCTCCTCAGCTCCCTGAGGTAGAGAGAGACAGAGACAGAGAGAGAGAGAGAGATCCCTGACCTCTGAGTCTCTGCCTCCACCGCTGGCTGGTGCCAACTCACACGCCATCCCACTTCCACCCATCACCCCCACGCCTGCCCCGGGGCCAGCCCCACCACAGAGAGGCCTGTTCCTGCTCACCTCTGTGCCAGTCCCTTCCCGACCTGACCCCAGTTCAGGGGAGAAGATTCAGACAAGTCTTTCCTTGTCCCTCTGCATGACAATAGACTTCCTCCCCTCTCCCATTCCACAGGCCCACCCGGGACATCCACCTCTGTCATTAGATCAGGAGAGGATGCAAGATGAGAATCTCTGCTATTGTGTGGGGAGACCCAGTTTCCCGGCTTTCCCCCATGGACACATGTTCTTGAGCTGGGTCTGATTTTCTCCAGACAACCTGTCTTGTTAAGGAATTGGCCAGCCCTAAGAACCTGAAGAGAAAGGGCGGATGGGGATTCTCTCTCTGCCCCCGACAGCCCCGAGCTGGGTCGGTCCCTCAGACCCGGCCAGGGGCAGCCCATCCCCCGGCGCCCTTCCCCGGGGCATCCAAGGGCAGGCTGGGCGCCAGCCCCAGCCCGCTCGCCACTGCCACGACCATCGTCCTCCCTCGGGGGGCCTGGGCAGGACAGGACCCGGGTGTGGGAGGCCTCCAGATCTCAAGTCTGGCACACCGTTTACCAGGCTGCTTCCTCCTCTGACGGGGGCCTAGCACACCCCCCAGGGGACTTGGCAGCCGCCCCCAGGTCTCTCGCCTCTGGAACTCGTCCCCTGGGAACGGGCCTGGCCCAGGTGCCAGGTTCGGCTGGTCGGCCAGCCTCCTCTTGGGAAAGCAGGCAAGCCGAGCCAGGCTTGCAGTGGCCCTGGCGTGACACCTGCGACCTCAGGCAGAGGTCCTCCCGCGTGCCCTCCATGGCGGATTTCTCCCCGGATCCGTGGCCTGGGCACTAGGAAGGCCGGGCCTCCCGGACTCCCGGGAGGAGGGGCTAGCCCAGTTGCGCCCTGGCCCCCAAAGCCTGCGGTGCCATCTGCCTGTCTCGGCACTTCTGACTCCACAGAGCCTTTCCTACACCTGGGCTGGCTGCAGTGGCAAAGTGCAGGCGTGGGGTGAGGCTAAGGCTTTGTCTTTCCAGGAAGAAATGAACCCCTGGCCGAAGCAGCTGGCCCAGGCAGAGCCTTGAGCTTGCAGCCCAGTACGCCTGTGGTCATCAGTTCCACAGCAATGATTCCCAGGCAGGGAAGCGGCCTCCAAGCTGAGTGGGAGTGGGGGAGGGGAGGGAGACAACAGCTGAAGCCGAGTCCAGAAGTGCGGCGATGGAACAGCTGCAGCTGGGTCAGAGCCTGGAGGGAGGGCGGGGCATTCACTGAGGACCCCCGAGGTCAGCCCTAGGCCCCGGCGGTCGCGCATGCGCCCTGGGCCTGTGCGGTGGGTGGGGGGTTGAAGCCAAGCCCGCAGGGCTCCCGGAGCGGCCAGAGAAAGAAGGGCCCATGGAGAGGTCGGCGAGGTGGGCAGGGGGCGCCATCTTACTCTCCTCAGCTCCCTGAGGTAGAGAGAGACAGAGACAGAGAGAGAGAGAGAGATCCCTGACCTCTGAGTCTCTGCCTCCACCGCTGGCTGGTGCCAACTCACACGCCATCCCACTTCCACCCATCACCCCCACGCCTGCCCCGGGGCCAGCCCCACCACAGAGAGGCCTGTTCCTGCTCACCTCTGTGCCAGTCCCTTCCCGACCTGACCCCAGTTCAGGGGAGAAGATTCAGACAAGTCTTTCCTTGTCCCTCTGCATGACAATAGACTTCCTCCCCTCTCCCATTCCACAGGCCCACCCGGGACATCCACCTCTGTCATTAGATCAGGAGAGGATGCAAGATGAGAATCTCTGCTATTGTGTGGGGAGACCCAGTTTCCCGGCTTTCCCCCATGGACACATGTTCTTGAGCTGGGTCTGATTTTCTCCAGACAACCTGTCTTGTTAAGGAATTGGCCAGCCCTAAGAACCTGAAGAGAAAGGGCGGATGGGGATTCTCTCTCTGCCCCCGACAGCCCCGAGCTGGGTCGGTCCCTCAGACCCGGCCAGGGGCAGCCCATCCCCCGGCGCCCTTCCCCGGGGCATCCAAGGGCAGGCTGGGCGCCAGCCCCAGCCCGCTCGCCACTGCCACGACCATCGTCCTCCCTCGGGGGGCCTGGGCAGGACAGGACCCTGGTGTGGGAGGCCTCCAGATCTCAAGTCTGGCACACCGTTTACCAGGCTGCTTCCTCCTCTGACGGGGGCCTAGCACACCCCCCAGGGGACTTGGCAGCCACCCCCAGGTCTCTCGCCTCTGGAACTCGTCCCCTGGGAACGGGCCTGGCCCAGGTGCCAGGTTCGGCTGGTCGGCCAGCCTCCTCTTGGGAAAGCAGGCAAGCCGAGCCAGGCTTGCAGTGGCCCTGGCGTGACACCTGCGACCTCAGGCAGAGGTCCTCCCGCGTGCCCTCCATGGCGGATTTCTCCCCGGATCCGTGGCCTGGGCACTAGGAAGGCCGGGCCTCCCGGACTCCCGGGAGGAGGGGCTAGCCCAGTTGCGCCCTGGCCCCCAAAGCCTGCGGTGCCATCTGCCTGTCTCGGCACTTCTGACTCCACAGAGCCTTTCCTACACCTGGGCTGGCTGCAGTGGCAAAGTGCAGGCGTGGGGTGAGGCTAAGGCTTTGTCTTTCCAGGAAGAAATGAACCCCTGGCCGAAGCAGCTGGCCCAGGCAGAGCCTTGAGCTTGCAGCCCAGTACGCCTGTGGTCATCAGTTCCACAGCAATGATTCCCAGGCAGGGAAGCGGCCTCCAAGCTGAGTGGGAGTGGGGGAGGGGAGGGAGACAACAGCTGAAGCCGAGTCCAGAAGGGCGGCGATGGAACAGCTGCAGCTGGGTCAGAGCCTGGAGGGAGGGCGGGGCATTCACTGAGGACCCCCGAGGTCAGCCCTAGGCCCCGGCGGTCGCGCATGCGCCCTGGGCCTGTGCGGTGGGTGGGGGGTTGAAGCCAAGCCCGCAGGGCTCCCGGAGCGGCCAGAGAAAGAAGGGCCCATGGAGAGGTCGGCGAGGTGGGCAGGGGGCGCCATCTTACTCTCCTCAGCTCCCTGAGGGAGAGAGAGACAGAGACAGAGAGAGAGAGAGAGATCCCTGACCTCTGAGTCTCTGCCTCCACCGCTGGCTGGTGCCAACTCACACGCCATCCCACTTCCACCCATCACCCCCACGCCTGCCCCGGGGCCAGCCCCACCACAGAGAGGCCTGTTCCTGCTCACCTCTGTGCCAGTCCCTTCCCGACCTGACCCCAGTTCAGGGGAGAAGATTCAGACAAGTCTTTCCTTGTCCCTCTGCATGACAATAGACTTCCTCCCCTCTCCCATTCCACAGGCCCACCCGGGACATCCACCTCTGTCATTAGCTCAGGAGAGGATGCAAGATGAGAATCTCTGCTATTGTGTAGGGAGACCCAGTTTCCCGGGTTTCCCCCATGGACACATGTTCTTGAGCTGTGTCTGATTTTCTCCAGACAACCTGTCTTGTTAAGGAATTGGCCAGCCCTAAGAACCTGAAGAGAAAGGGCGGATGGGGATTCTCTCTCTGCCCCCGACAGCCCCGAGCTGGGTCGGTCCCTCAGACCCGGCCAGGGGCAGCCCATCCCCCGGCGCCCTTCCCCGGGGCATCCAAGGGCAGGCTGGGCGCCAGCCCCAGCCCGCTCGCCACTGCCACGACCATCGTCCTCCCTCGGGGGGCCTGGGCAGGACAGGACCCGGGTGTGGGAGGCCTCCAGATCTCAAGTCTGGCACACCGTTTACCAGGCTGCTTCCTCCTCTGACGGGGGCCTAGCACACCCCCCAGGGGACTTGGCAGCCGCCCCCAGGTCTCTCGCCTCTGGAACTCGTCCCCTGGGAACGGGCCTGGCCCAGGTGCCAGGTTCGGCTGGTCGGCCAGCCTCCTCTTGGGAAAGCAGGCAAGCCGAGCCAGGCTTGCAGTGGCCCTGGCGTGACACCTGCGACCTCAGGCAGAGGTCCTCCCGCGTGCCCTCCATGGCGGATTTCTCCCCGGATCCGTGGCCTGGGCACTAGGAAGGCCGGGCCTCCCGGGAGGAGGGGCTAGCCCAGTTGCGCCCTGGCCCCCAAAGCCTGCGGTGCCATCTGCCTGTCTCGGCACTTCTGACTCCACAGAGCCTTTCCTACACCTGGGCTGGCTGCAGTGGCAAAGTGCAGGCGTGGGGTGAGGCTAAGGCTTTGTCTTTCCAGGAAGAAATGAACCCCTGGCCGAAGCAGCTGGCCCAGGCAGAGCCTTGAGCTTGCAGCCCAGTACGCCTGTGGTCATCAGTTCCACAGCAATGATTCCCAGGCAGGGAAGCGGCCTCCAAGCTGAGTGGGAGTGGGGGAGGGGAGGGAGACAACAGCTGAAGCCGAGTCCAGAAGGGCGGCGATGGAACAGCTGCAGCTGGGTCAGAGCCTGGAGGGAGGGCGGGGCATTCACTGAGGACCCCCGAGGTCAGCCCTAGGCCCCGGCGGTCGCGCATGCGCCCTGGGCCTGTGCGGTGGGTGGGGGGTTGAAGCCAAGCCCGCAGGGCTCCCGGAGCGGCCAGAGAAAGAAGGGCCCATGGAGAGGTCGGCGAGGTGGGCAGGGGGCGCCATCTTACTCTCCTCAGCTCCCTGAGGGAGAGAGAGACAGAGACAGAGAGAGAGAGAGAGATCCCTGACCTCTGAGTCTCTGCCTCCACCGCTGGCTGGTGCCAACTCACACGCCATCCCACTTCCACCCATCACCCCCACGCCTGCCCCGGGGCCAGCCCCACCACAGAGAGGCCTGTTCCTGCTCACCTCTGTGCCAGTCCCTTCCCGACCTGACCCCAGTTCAGGGGAGAAGATTCAGACAAGTCTTTCCTTGTCCCTCTGCATGACAATAGACTTCCTCCCCTCTCCCATTCCACAGGCCCACCCGGGACATCCACCTCTGTCATTAGATCAGGAGAGGATGCAAGATGAGAATCTCTGCTATTGTGTAGGGAGACCCAGTTTCCCGGGTTTCCCCCATGGACACATGTTCTTGAGCTGTGTCTGATTTTCTCCAGACAACCTGTCTTGTTAAGGAATTGGCCAGCCCTAAGAACCTGAAGAGAAAGGGCGGATGGGGATTCTCTCTCTGCCCCCGACAGCCCCGAGCTGGGTCGGTCCCTCAGACCCGGCCAGGGGCAGCCCATCCCCCGGCGCCCTTCCCCGGGGCATCCAAGGGCAGGCTGGGCGCCAGCCCCAGCCCGCTCGCCACTGCCACGACCATCGTCCTCCCTCGGGGGGCCTGGGCAGGACAGGACCCGGGTGTGGGAGGCCTCCAGATCTCAAGTCTGGCACACCGTTTACCAGGCTGCTTCCTCCTCTGACGGGGGCCTAGCACACCCCCCAGGGGACTTGGCAGCCGCCCCCAGGTCTCTCGCCTCTGGAACTCGTCCCCTGGGAACGGGCCTGGCCCAGGTGCCAGGTTCGGCTGGTCGGCCAGCCTCCTCTTGGGAAAGCAGGCAAGCCGAGCCAGGCTTGCAGTGGCCCTGGCGTGACACCTGCGACCTCAGGCAGAGGTCCTCCCGCGTGCCCTCCATGGCGGATTTCTCCCCGGATCCGTGGCCTGGGCACTAGGAAGGCCGGGCCTCCCGGGAGGAGGGGCTAGCCCAGTTGCGCCCTGGCCCCCAAAGCCTGCGGTGCCATCTGCCTGTCTCGGCACTTCTGACTCCACAGAGCCTTTCCTACACCTGGGCTGGCTGCAGTGGCAAAGTGCAGGCGTGGGGTGAGGCTAAGGCTTTGTCTTTCCAGGAAGAAATGAACCCCTGGCCGAAGCAGCTGGCCCAGGCAGAGCCTTGAGCTTGCAGCCCAGTACGCCTGTGGTCATCAGTTCCACAGCAATGATTCCCAGGCAGGGAAGCGGCCTCCAAGCTGAGTGGGAGTGGGGGAGGGGAGGGAGACAACAGCTGAAGCCGAGTCCAGAAGGGCGGCGATGGAACAGCTGCAGCTGGGTCAGAGCCTGGAGGGAGGGCGGGGCATTCACTGAGGACCCCCGAGGTCAGCCCTAGGCCCCGGCGGTCGCGCATGCGCCCTGGGCCTGTGCGGTGGGTGGGGGGTTGAAGCCAAGCCCGCAGGGCTCCCGGAGCGGCCAGAGAAAGAAGGGCCCATGGAGAGGTCGGCGAGGTGGGCAGGGGGCGCCATCTTACTCTCCTCAGCTCCCTGAGGGAGAGAGAGACAGAGACAGAGAGAGAGAGAGAGATCCCTGACCTCTGAGTCTCTGCCTCCACCGCTGGCTGGTGCCAACTCACACGCCATCCCACTTCCACCCATCACCCCCACGCCTGCCCCGGGGCCAGCCCCACCACACAGAGGCCTGTTCCTGCTCACCTCTGTGCCAGTCCCTTCCCGACCTGACCCCAGTGCAGGGGAGAAGATTCAGACAAGTCTTTCCTTGTCCCTCTACATGACAATAGACTTCCTCCCCTCTCCCATTCCACAGGCCCACCCGGGACATCCACCTCTGTCATTAGATCAGGAGAGGATGCAAGATGAGAATCTCTGCTATTGTGTAGGGAGACCCAGTTTCCCGGGTTTCCCCCATGGACACATATTCTTGAGCTGTGTCTGATTTTCTCCAGACAACCTGTCTTGTTAAGTAATTGGCCAGCCCTAAGAACCTGAAGAGAAAGGGCGGATGGGGATTCTCTCTCTGCCCCCGACAGCCCCGAGCTGGGTCGGTCCCTCAGACCCGGCCAGGGGCAGCCCATCCCCCGGCGCCCTTCCCCGGGGCATCCAAGGGCAGGCTGGGCGCCAGCCCCAGCCCGCTCGCCACTGCCACGACCATCGTCCTCCCTCGGGGGGCCTGGGCAGGACAGGACCCGGGTGTGGGAGGCCTCCAGATCTCAAGTCTGGCACACCGTTTACCAGGCTGCTTCCTCCTCTGACGGGGGCCTAGCACACCCCCCAGGGGACTTGGCAGCCGCCCCCAGGTCTCTCGCCTCTGGAACTCGTCCCCTGGGAACGGGCCTGGCCCAGGTGCCAGGTTCGGCTGGTCGGCCAGCCTCCTCTTGGGAAAGCAGGCAAGCCGAGCCAGGCTTGCAGTGGCCCTGGCGTGACACCTGCGACCTCAGGCAGAGGTCCTCCCGCGTGCCCTCCATGGCGGATTTCTCCCCGGATCCGTGGCCTGGGCACTAGGAAGGCCGGGCCTCCCGGGAGGAGGGGCTAGCCCAGTTGCGCCCTGGCCCCCAAAGCCTGCGGTGCCATCTGCCTGTCTCGGCACTTCTGACTCCACAGAGCCTTTCCTACACCTGGGCTGGCTGCAGTGGCAAAGTGCAGGCGTGGGGTGAGGCTAAGGCTTTGTCTTTCCAGGAAGAAATGAACCCCTGGCCGAAGCAGCTGGCCCAGGCAGAGCCTTGAGCTTGCAGCCCAGTACGCCTGTGGTCATCAGTTCCACAGCAATGATTCCCAGGCAGGGAAGCGGCCTCCAAGCTGAGTGGGAGTGGGGGAGGGGAGGGAGACAACAGCTGAAGCCGAGTCCAGAAGGGCGGCGATGGAACAGCTGCAGCTGGGTCAGAGCCTGGAGGGAGGGCGGGGCATTCACTGAGGACCCCCGAGGTCAGCCCTAGGCCCCGGCGGTCGCGCATGCGCCCTGGGCCTGTGCGGTGGGTGGGGGGTTGAAGCCAAGCCCGCAGGGCTCCCGGAGCGGCCAGAGAAAGAAGGGCCCATGGAGAGGTCGGCGAGGTGGGCAGGGGGCGCCATCTTACTCTCCTCAGCTCCCTGAGGGAGAGAGAGACAGAGACAGAGAGAGAGAGAGAGATCCCTGACCTCTGAGTCTCTGCCTCCACCGCTGGCTGGTGCCAACTCACACGCCATCCCACTTCCACCCATCACCCCCACGCCTGCCCCGGGGCCAGCCCCACCACAGAGAGGCCTGTTCCTGCTCACCTCTGTGCCAGTCCCTTCCCGACCTGACCCCAGTTCAGGGGAGAAGATTCAGACAAGTCTTTCCTTGTCCCTCTGCATGACAATAGACTTCCTCCCCTCTCCCATTCCACAGGCCCACCCGGGACATCCACCTCTGTCATTAGCTCAGGAGAGGATGCAAGATGAGAATCTCTGCTATTGTGTGGGGAGACCCAGTTTCCCGGGTTTCCCCCATGGACACATGTTCTTGAGCTGTGTCTGATTTTCTCCAGACAACCTGTCTTGTTAAGGAATTGGCCAGCCCTAAGAACCTGAAGAGAAAGGGCGGATGGGGATTCTCTCTCTGCCCCCGACAGCCCCGAGCTGGGTCGGTCCCTCAGACCCGGCCAGGGGCAGCCCATCCCCCGGCGCCCTTCCCCGGGGCATCCAAGGGCAGGCTGGGCGCCAGCCCCAGCCCGCTCGCCACTGCCACGACCATCGTCCTCCCTCGGGGGGCCTGGGCAGGACAGGACCCGGGTGTGGGAGGCCTCCAGATCTCAAGTCTGGCACACCGTTTACCAGGCTGCTTCCTCCTCTGACGGGGGCCTAGCACACCCCCCAGGGGACTTGGCAGCCGCCCCCAGGTCTCTCGCCTCTGGAACTCGTCCCCTGGGAACGGGCCTGGCCCAGGTGCCAGGTTCGGCTGGTCGGCCAGCCTCCTCTTGGGAAAGCAGGCAAGCCGAGCCAGGCTTGCAGTGGCCCTGGCGTGACACCTGCGACCTCAGGCAGAGGTCCTCCCGCGTGCCCTCCATGGCGGATTTCTCCCCGGATCCGTGGCCTGGGCACTAGGAAGGCCGGGCCTCCCGGGAGGAGGGGCTAGCCCAGTTGCGCCCTGGCCCCCAAAGCCTGCGGTGCCATCTGCCTGTCTCGGCACTTCTGACTCCACAGAGCCTTTCCTACACCTGGGCTGGCTGCAGTGGCAAAGTGCAGGCGTGGGGTGAGGCTAAGGCTTTGTCTTTCCAGGAAGAAATGAACCCCTGGCCGAAGCAGCTGGCCCAGGCAGAGCCTTGAGCTTGCAGCCCAGTACGCCTGTGGTCATCAGTTCCACAGCAATGATTCCCAGGCAGGGAAGCGGCCTCCAAGCTGAGTGGGAGTGGGGGAGGGGAGGGAGACAACAGCTGAAGCCGAGTCCAGAAGGGCGGCGATGGAACAGCTGCAGCTGGGTCAGAGCCTGGAGGGAGGGCGGGGCATTCACTGAGGACCCCCGAGGTCAGCCCTAGGCCCCGGCGGTCGCGCATGCGCCCTGGGCCTGTGCGGTGGGTGGGGGGTTGAAGCCAAGCCCGCAGGGCTCCCGGAGCGGCCAGAGAAAGAAGGGCCCATGGAGAGGTCGGCGAGGTGGGCAGGGGGCGCCATCTTACTCTCCTCAGCTCCCTGAGGGAGAGAGAGACAGAGACAGAGAGAGAGAGAGAGATCCCTGACCTCTGAGTCTCTGCCTCCACCGCTGGCTGGTGCCAACTCACACGCCATCCCACTTCCACCCATCACCCCCACGCCTGCCCCGGGGCCAACCCCACCACACAGAGGCCTGTTCCTGCTCACCTCTGTGCCAGTCCCTTCCCGACCTGACCCCAGTGCAGGGGAGAAGATTCAGACAAGTCTTTCCTTGTCCCTCTGCATGACAATAGACTTCCTCCCCTCTCCCATTCCACAGGCCCACCCGGGACATCCACCTCTGTCATTAGATCAGGAGAGGATGCAAGATGAGAATCTCTGCTATTGTGTAGGGAGACCCAGTTTCCCGGGTTTCCCCCATGGACACATGTTCTTGAGCTGTGTCTGATTTTCTCCAGACAACCTGTCTTGTTAAGTAATTGGCCAGCCCTAAGAACCTGAAGAGAAAGGGCGGATGGGGATTCTCTCTCTGCCCCCGACAGCCCCGAGCTGGTTCGGTCCCTCAGACCCGGCCAGGGGCAGCCCATCCCCCGGCGCCCTTCCCCGGGGCATCCAAGGGCAGGCTGGGCGCCAGCCCCAGCCCGCTCGCCACTGCCACGACCATCGTCCTCCCTCGGGGGGCCTGGGCAGGACAGGACCCGGGTGTGGGAGGCCTCCAGATCTCAAGTCTGGCACACCGTTTACCAGGCTGCTTCCTCCTCTGACGGGGGCCTAGCACACCCCCCAGGGGACTTGGCAGCCGCCCCCAGGTCTCTCGCCTCTGGAACTCGTCCCCTGGGAACGGGCCTGGCCCAGGTGCCAGGTTCGGCTGGTCGGCCAGCCTCCTCTTGGGAAAGCAGGCAAGCCGAGCCAGGCTTGCAGTGGCCCTGGCGTGACACCTGCGACCTCAGGCAGAGGTCCTCCCGCGTGCCCTCCATGGCGGATTTCTCCCCGGATCCGTGGCCTGGGCACTAGGAAGGCCGGGCCTCCCGGGAGGAGGGGCTAGCCCAGTTGCGCCCTGGCCCCCAAAGCCTGCGGTGCCATCTGCCTGTCTCGGCACTTCTGACTCCACAGAGCCTTTCCTACACCTGGGCTGGCTGCAGTGGCAAAGTGCAGGCGTGGGGTGAGGCTAAGGCTTTGTCTTTCCAGGAAGAAATGAACCCCTGGCCGAAGCAGCTGGCCCAGGCAGAGCCTTGAGCTTGCAGCCCAGTACGCCTGTGGTCATCAGTTCCACAGCAATGATTCCCAGGCAGGGAAGCGGCCTCCAAGCTGAGTGGGAGTGGGGGAGGGGAGGGAGACAACAGCTGAAGCCGAGTCCAGAAGGGCGGCGATGGAACAGCTGCAGCTGGGTCAGAGCCTGGAGGGAGGGCGGGGCATTCACTGAGGACCCCCGAGGTCAGCCCTAGGCCCCGGCGGTCGCGCATGCGCCCTGGGCCTGTGCGGTGGGTGGGGGGTTGAAGCCAAGCCCGCAGGGCTCCCGGAGCGGCCAGAGAAAGAAGGGCCCATGGAGAGGTCGGCGAGGTGGGCAGGGGGCGCCATCTTACTCTCCTCAGCTCCCTGAGGGAGAGAGAGACAGAGACAGAGAGAGAGAGAGAGATCCCTGACCTCTGAGTCTCTGCCTCCACCGCTGGCTGGTGCCAACTCACACGCCATCCCACTTCCACCCATCACCCCCACGCCTGCCCCGGGGCCAGCCCCACCACAGAGAGGCCTGTTCCTGCTCACCTCTGTGCCAGTCCCTTCCCGACCTGACCCCAGTGCAGGGGAGAAGATTCAGACAAGTCTTTCCTTGTCCCTCTGCATGACAATAGACTTCCTCCCCTCTCCCATTCCACAGGCCCACCCAGGACATCCACCTCTGTCATTAGCTCAGGAGAGGATGCAAGATGAGAATCTCTGCTATTGTGTGGGGAGACTCAGTTTCCCGGCTTTCCCCCATGGACACATGTTCTTGAGCTGGGTCTGATTTTCTCCAGACAACCTGTCTTGTTAAGGAATTGGCCAGCCCTAAGAACCTGAAGAGAAAGGGCGGATGGGGATTCTCTCTCTGCCCCCGACAGCCCCGAGCTGGGTCGGTCCCTCAGACCCGGCCAGGGGCATCCCATCCCCCGGCGCCCTTCCCCGGGGCATCCAAGGGCAGGCTGGGCGCCAGCCCCAGCCCGCTCGCCACTGCCACGACCATCGTCCTCCCTCGGGGGGCCTGGGCAGGACAGGACCCGGGTGTGGGAGGCCTCCAGATCTCAAGTCTGGCACACCGTTTACCAGGCTGCTTCCTCCTCTGACGGGGGCCTAGCACACCCCCCAGGGGACTTGGCAGCCGCCCCCAGGTCTCTCGCCTCTGGAACTCGTCCCCTGGGAACGGGCCTGGCCCAGGTGCCAGGTTCGGCTGGTCGGCCAGCCTCCTCTTGGGAAAGCAGGCAAGCCGAGCCAGGCTTGCAGTGGCCCTGGCGTGACACCTGCGACCTCAGGCAGAGGTCCTCCCGCGTGCCCTCCATGGCGGATTTCTCCCCGGATCCGTGGCCTGGGCACTAGGAAGGCCGGGCCTCCCGGACTCCCGGGAGGAGGGGCTAGCCCAGTTGCGCCCTGGCCCCCAAAGCCTGCGGTGCCATCTGCCTGTCTCGGCACTTCTGACTCCACAGAGCCTTTCCTACACCTGGGCTGGCTGCAGTGGCAAAGTGCAGGCGTGGGGTGAGGCTAAGGCTTTGTCTTTCCAGGAAGAAATGAACCCCTGGCCGAAGCAGCTGGCCCAGGCAGAGCCTTGAGCTTGCAGCCCAGTACGCCTGTGGTCATCAGTTCCACAGCAATGATTCCCAGGCAGGGAAGCGGCCTCCAAGCTGAGTGGGAGTGGGGGAGGGGAGGGAGACAACAGCTGAAGCCGAGTCCAGAAGGGCGGCGATGGAACAGCTGCAGCTGGGTCAGAGCCTGGAGGGAGGGCGGGGCATTCACTGAGGACCCCCGAGGTCAGCCCTAGGCCCCGGCGGTCGCGCATGCGCCCTGGGCCTGTGCGGTGGGTGGGGGGTTGAAGCCAAGCCCGCAGGGCTCCCGGAGCGGCCAGAGAAAGAAGGGCCCATGGAGAGGTCGGCGAGGTGGGCAGGGGGCGCCATCTTACTCTCCTCAGCTCCCTGAGGGAGAGAGAGACAGAGACAGAGAGAGAGAGAGAGATCCCTGACCTCTGAGTCTCTGCCTCCACCGCTGGCTGGTGCCAACTCACACGCCATCCCACTTCCACCCATCACCCCCACGCCTGCCCCAGGGCCAGCCCCACCACAGAGAGGCCTGTTCCTGCTCACCTCTGTGCCAGTCCCTTCCCGACCTGACCCCAGTGCAGGGGAGAAGATTCAGACAAGTCTTTCCTTGTCCCTCTGCATGACAATAGACTTCCTCCCCTCTCCCATTCCACAGGCCCACCCGGGACATCCACCTCTGTCATTAGATCAGGAGAGGATGCAAGATGAGAATCTCTGCTATTGTGTAGGGAGACCCAGTTTCCTGGGTTTCCCCCATGGACACATGTTCTTGAGCTGTGTCTGATTTTCTCCAGACAACCTGTCTTGTTAAGTAATTGGCCAGCCCTAAGAACCTGAAGAGAAAGGGCGGATGGGGATTCTCTCTCTGCCCCCGACAGCCCCGAGCTGGGTCGGTCCCTCAGACCCGGCCAGGGGCAGCCCATCCCCCGGCGCCCTTCCCCGGGGCATCCAAGGGCAGGCTGGGCGCCAGCCCCAGCCCGCTCGCCACTGCCACGACCATCGTCCTCCCTCGGGGGGCCTGGGCAGGACAGGACCCGGGTGTGGGAGGCCTCCAGATCTCAAGTCTGGCACACCGTTTACCAGGCTGCTTCCTCCTCTGACGGGGGCCTAGCACACCCCCCAGGGGACTTGGCAGCCGCCCCCAGGTCTCTCGCCTCTGGAACTCGTCCCCTGGGAACGGGCCTGGCCCAGGTGCCAGGTTCGGCTGGTCGGCCAGCCTCCTCTTGGGAAAGCAGGCAAGCCGAGCCAGGCTTGCAGTGGCCCTGGCGTGACACCTGCGACCTCAGGCAGAGGTCCTCCCGCGTGCCCTCCATGGCGGATTTCTCCCCGGATCCGTGGCCTGGGCACTAGGAAGGCCGGGCCTCCCGGGAGGAGGGGCTAGCCCAGTTGCGCCCTGGCCCCCAAAGCCTGCGGTGCCATCTGCCTGTCTCGGCACTTCTGACTCCACAGAGCCTTTCCTACACCTGGGCTGGCTGCAGTGGCAAAGTGCAGGCGTGGGGTGAGGCTAAGGCTTTGTCTTTCCAGGAAGAAATGAACCCCTGGCCGAAGCAGCTGGCCCAGGCAGAGCCTTGAGCTTGCAGCCCAGTACGCCTGTGGTCATCAGTTCCACAGCAATGATTCCCAGGCAGGGAAGCGGCCTCCAAGCTGAGTGGGAGTGGGGGAGGGGAGGGAGACAACAGCTGAAGCCGAGTCCAGAAGGGCGGCGATGGAACAGCTGCAGCTGGGTCAGAGCCTGGAGGGAGGGCGGGGCATTCACTGAGGACCCCCGAGGTCAGCCCTAGGCCCCGGCGGTCGCGCATGCGCCCTGGGCCTGTGCGGTGGGTGGGGGGTTGAAGCCAAGCCCGCAGGGCTCCCGGAGCGGCCAGAGAAAGAAGGGCCCATGGAGAGGTCGGCGAGGTGGGCAGGGGGCGCCATCTTACTCTCCTCAGCTCCCTGAGGGAGAGAGAGACAGAGACAGAGAGAGAGAGAGAGATCCCTGACCTCTGAGTCTCTGCCTCCACCGCTGGCTGGTGCCAACTCACACGCCATCCCACTTCCACCCATCACCCCCACGCCTGCCCCGGGGCCAGCCCCACCACAGAGAGGCCTGTTCCTGCTCACCTCTGTGCCAGTCCCTTCCCGACCTGACCCCAGTGCAGGGGAGAAGATTCAGACAAGTCTTTCCTTGTCCCTCTGCATGACAATAGACTTCCTCCCCTCTCCCATTCCACAGGCCCACCCAGGACATCCACCTCTGTCATTAGCTCAGGAGAGGATGCAAGATGAGAATCTCTGCTATTGTGTGGGGAGACTCAGTTTCCCGGCTTTCCCCCATGGACACATGTTCTTGAGCTGGGTCTGATTTTCTCCAGACAACCTGTCTTGTTAAGGAATTGGCCAGCCCTAAGAACCTGAAGAGAAAGGGCGGATGGGGATTCTCTCTCTGCCCCCGACAGCCCCGAGCTGGGTCGGTCCCTCAGACCCGGCCAGGGGCATCCCATCCCCCGGCGCCCTTCCCCGGGGCATCCAAGGGCAGGCTGGGCGCCAGCCCCAGCCCGCTCGCCACTGCCACGACCATCGTCCTCCCTCGGGGGGCCTGGGCAGGACAGGACCCGGGTGTGGGAGGCCTCCAGATCTCAAGTCTGGCACACCGTTTACCAGGCTGCTTCCTCCTCTGACGGGGGCCTAGCACACCCCCCAGGGGACTTGGCAGCCGCCCCCAGGTCTCTCGCCTCTGGAACTCGTCCCCTGGGAACGGGCCTGGCCCAGGTGCCAGGTTCGGCTGGTCGGCCAGCCTCCTCTTGGGAAAGCAGGCAAGCCGAGCCAGGCTTGCAGTGGCCCTGGCGTGACACCTGCGACCTCAGGCAGAGGTCCTCCCGCGTGCCCTCCATGGCGGATTTCTCCCCGGATCCGTGGCCTGGGCACTAGGAAGGCCGGGCCTCCCGGACTCCCGGGAGGAGGGGCTAGCCCAGTTGCGCCCTGGCCCCCAAAGCCTGCGGTGCCATCTGCCTGTCTCGGCACTTCTGACTCCACAGAGCCTTTCCTACACCTGGGCTGGCTGCAGTGGCAAAGTGCAGGCGTGGGGTGAGGCTAAGGCTTTGTCTTTCCAGGAAGAAATGAACCCCTGGCCGAAGCAGCTGGCCCAGGCAGAGCCTTGAGCTTGCAGCCCAGTACGCCTGTGGTCATCAGTTCCACAGCAATGATTCCCAGGCAGGGAAGCGGCCTCCAAGCTGAGTGGGAGTGGGGGAGGGGAGGGAGACAACAGCTGAAGCCGAGTCCAGAAGGGCGGCGATGGAACAGCTGCAGCTGGGTCAGAGCCTGGAGGGAGGGCGGGGCATTCACTGAGGACCCCCGAGGTCAGCCCTAGGCCCCGGCGGTCGCGCATGCGCCCTGGGCCTGTGCGGTGGGTGGGGGGTTGAAGCCAAGCCCGCAGGGCTCCCGGAGCGGCCAGAGAAAGAAGGGCCCATGGAGAGGTCGGCGAGGTGGGCAGGGGGCGCCATCTTACTCTCCTCAGCTCCCTGAGGGAGAGAGAGACAGAGACAGAGAGAGAGAGAGAGATCCCTGACCTCTGAGTCTCTGCCTCCACCGCTGGCTGGTGCCAACTCACACGCCATCCCACTTCCACCCATCACCCCCACGCCTGCCCCGGGGCCAACCCCACCACACAGAGGCCTGTTCCTGCTCACCTCTGTGCCAGTCCCTTCCCGACCTGACCCCAGTGCAGGGGAGAAGATTCAGACAAGTCTTTCCTTGTCCCTCTGCATGACAAGAGACTTCCTCCCCTCTCCCATTCCACAGGCCCACCCGGGACATCCACCTTTGTCATTAGCTCAGGAGAGAATGCAAGATGAGAATCTCTGCTATTGTGTGGGGAGACTCAGTTTCCCGGGTTTCCCCCTTGGACACATGTTCTTGAGCTGGGTGTGATTTTCTCCAGACAACCCGTCTTGTTAAGGAATTGGCAGCCCTAAGAACCTGAAGAGAAAGGGCGGATGGGGATTCTCTCTCTGCCCCCGACAGCCCCGAGCTGGGTCGGTCCCTCAGACCTGGCCAGGGGCAGCTCATCCCCCGGCGCCCTTCCCAGGGGCATCCAAGGGCAGGCTCGGCGCCAGCCCCACCCCGCTCGCCACTGCCACGACCATCGTCCTCCCTCAGGGGGCCTGGGCAGGACAGGGACCCGGGTGTGGGAGGCCTGCAGGTCTCAAGTCTGGCACACCGTTTACCAGGCTGCTTCCTCCTCTGACGGGGGCCTAGCACACGCCCCAGGGGACTTGGCAGCCGCCCCCAGGGCTCTAGTCTCTGGAACTCGTCCCCTTGGAACGGGCCTGGCCCAGGTGCCAGGTTCGGATGGTCGGCCAGCCTCCTCTTGGGAAAGCAGGCAAGCCGAGCCAGGTTTGCAGTGGCCCTGGCGTGACACCTGCGACCTCAGGCAGAGGGCCTCACGCGTGCCCTCCATGGCGGATTTCTCCCCGGATCCGGGGCCTGGGCACTAGGAAGGCCGGGCCTCCCCGACTCCCGGCAGGAGGGGCTAGCCCAGTTGCGCCCTGGCCCCCAAAGCCTGCCGTGCCATCTGCCTGTCTCGGCTCTTCTGACTCCACAGAGCCTTTCCTACACCTTGGCTGCCTGCAGTGGCAAAGTGCAGGCGTGGGGTGAGGCTATGGCTTTGTCTTTCCAGGAAGAAAGGAACCCCTGGCCGAAGCAGCTGGCCCAGGCAGAGCCTTGAGCTTGCAGCCCAGTACGCCTGTGGTCATCAGTTCCAGAGCAATGTTTCCGAGGCAGGGAAGCGGCCTCCAAGCTGAGTGGGAGTGGGGGAGGGGAGGGAGCCAACAGCTGAAGCCGAGTCCAGAAGGGCGGCGATGGAACAGCTGCAGCTGGGTCAGAGCCTGGAGGGAGGGCGGGGCATTCACTGAGGACCCCCGAGGTCAGCCCTAGGCCCCGGCGGTCGCGCAGGCGCCCTGGGCCTGTGCGGTCGGGGGGGGGGGGTTGAAGCCAAGCCCGCAGGGCTCCCGGAGCGGCCAGAGAAAGAAGGGCCCATGGAGAGGTCGGCGAGGTGGGCAGGGGGCGCCATCTTACTCTCCTCAGCTCCCTGAGGGAGAGAGAGACAGAGACAGAGAGAGAGAGAGAGATCCCTGACCTCTGAGTCTCTGCCTCCACCGCTGGCTGGTGCCAACTCACACGCCATCCCACTTCCACCCATCACCCCCACGCCTGCCCCGGGGCCAGCCCCACCACAGAGAGGCCTGTTCCTGCTCACCTCTGTGCCAGTCCCTTCCCGACCTGACCCCAGTTCAGGGGAGAAGATTCAGACAAGTCTTTCCTTGTCCCTCTGCATGACAATAGACTTCCTCCCCTCTCCCATTCCACAGGCCCACCCGGGACATCCACCTCTGTCATTAGATCAGGAGAGGATGCAAGATGAGAATCTCTGCTATTGTGTGGGGAGACTCAGTTTCCCGGCTTTCCCCCATGGACACATGTTCTTGAGCTGGGTCTGATTTTCTCCAGACAACCTGTCTTGTTAAGGAATTGGCCAGCCCTAAGAACCTGAAGAGAAAGGGCGGATGGGGATTCTCTCTCTGCCCCCGACAGCCCCGAGCTGGGTCGGTCCCTCAGACCCGGCCAGGGGCAGCCCATCCCCCGGCGCCCTTCCCCGGGGCATCCAAGGGCAGGCTGGGCGCCAGCCCCAGCCCGCTCGCCACTGCCACGACCATCGTCCTCCCTCGGGGGGCCTGGGCAGGACAGGACCCGGGTGTGGGAGGCCTCCAGATCTCAAGTCTGGCACACCGTTTACCAGGCTGCTTCCTCCTCTGACGGGGGCCTAGCACACCCCCCAGGGGACTTGGCAGCCGCCCCCAGGTCTCTCGCCTCTGGAACTCGTCCCCTGGGAACGGGCCTGGCCCAGGTGCCAGGTTCGGCTGGTCGGCCAGCCTCCTCTTGGGAAAGCAGGCAAGCCGAGCCAGGCTTGCAGTGGCCCTGGCGTGACACCTGCGACCTCAGGCAGAGGTCCTCCCGCGTGCCCTCCATGGCGGATTTCTCCCCGGATCCGTGGCCTGGGCACTAGGAAGGCCGGGCCTCCCGGGAGGAGGGGCTAGCCCAGTTGCGCCCTGGCCCCCAAAGCCTGCGGTGCCATCTGCCTGTCTCGGCACTTCTGACTCCACAGAGCCTTTCCTACACCTGGGCTGGCTGCAGTGGCAAAGTGCAGGCGTGGGGTGAGGCTAAGGCTTTGTCTTTCCAGGAAGAAATGAACCCCTGGCCGAAGCAGCTGGCCCAGGCAGAGCCTTGAGCTTGCAGCCCAGTACGCCTGTGGTCATCAGTTCCACAGCAATGATTCCCAGGCAGGGAAGCGGCCTCCAAGCTGAGTGGGAGTGGGGGAGGGGAGGGAGACAACAGCTGAAGCCGAGTCCAGAAGGGCGGCGATGGAACAGCTGCAGCTGGGTCAGAGCCTGGAGGGAGGGCGGGGCATTCACTGAGGACCCCCGAGGTCAGCCCTAGGCCCCGGCGGTCGCGCATGCGCCCTGGGCCTGTGCGGTGGGTGGGGGGTTGAAGCCAAGCCCGCAGGGCTCCCGGAGCGGCCAGAGAAAGAAGGGCCCATGGAGAGGTCGGCGAGGTGGGCAGGGGGCGCCATCTTACTCTCCTCAGCTCCCTGAGGGAGAGAGAGACAGAGACAGAGAGAGAGAGAGAGATCCCTGACCTCTGAGTCTCTGCCTCCACCGCTGGCTGGTGCCAACTCACACGCCATCCCACTTCCACCCATCACCCCCACGCCTGCCCCGGGGCCAGCCCCACCACAGAGAGGCCTGTTCCTGCTCACCTCTGTGCCAGTCCCTTCCCGACCTGACCCCAGTTCAGGGGAGAAGATTCAGACAAGTCTTTCCTTGTCCCTCTGCATGACAATAGACTTCCTCCCCTCTCCCATTCCACAGGCCCACCCAGGACATCCACCTCTGTCATTAGCTCAGGAGAGGATGCAAGATGAGAATCTCTGCTATTGTGTGGGGAGACTCAGTTTCCCGGCTTTCCCCCATGGACACATGTTCTTGAGCTGGGTCTGATTTTCTCCAGACAACCTGTCTTGTTAAGGAATTGGCCAGCCCTAAGAACCTGAAGAGAAAGGGCGGATGGGGATTCTCTCTCTGCCCCCGACAGCCCCGAGCTGGGTCGGTCCCTCAGACCCGGCCAGGGGCAGCCCATCCCCCGGCGCCCTTCCCCGGGGCATCCAAGGGCAGGCTGGGCGCCAGCCCCAGCCCGCTCGCCACTGCCACGACCATCGTCCTCCCTCGGGGGGCCTGGGCAGGACAGGACCCGGGTGTGGGAGGCCTCCAGATCTCAAGTCTGGCACACCGTTTACCAGGCTGCTTCCTCCTCTGACGGGGGCCTAGCACACCCCCCAGGGGACTTGGCAGCCGCCCCCAGGTCTCTCGCCTCTGGAACTCGTCCCCTGGGAACGGGCCTGGCCCAGGTGCCAGGTTCGGCTGGTCGGCCAGCCTCCTCTTGGGAAAGCAGGCAAGCCGAGCCAGGCTTGCAGTGGCCCTGGCGTGACACCTGCGACCTCAGGCAGAGGTCCTCCCGCGTGCCCTCCATGGCGGATTTCTCCCCGGATCCGTGGCCTGGGCACTAGGAAGGCCGGGCCTCCCGGGAGGAGGGGCTAGCCCAGTTGCGCCCTGGCCCCAAAAAGCATGCGGTGCCATCTGCCTGTCTCGGCACTTCTGACTCCACAGAGCCTTTCCTACACCTGGGCTGGCTGCAGTGGCAAAGTGCAGGCGTGGGGTGAGGCTAAGGCTTTGTCTTTCCAGGAAGAAATGAACCCCTGGCCGAAGCAGCTGGCCCAGGCAGAGCCTTGAGCTTGCAGCCCAGTACGCCTGTGGTCATCAGTTCCACAGCAATGATTCCCAGGCAGGGAAGCGGCCTCCAAGCTGAGTGGGAGTGGGGGAGGGGAGGGAGACAACAGCTGAAGCCGAGTCCAGAAGGGCGGCGATGGAACAGCTGCAGCTGGGTCAGAGCCTGGAGGGAGGGCGGGGCATTCACTGAGGACCCCCGAGGTCAGCCCTAGGCCCCGGCGGTCGCGCATGCGCCCTGGGCCTGTGCGGTGGGTGGGGGGTTGAAGCCAAGCCCGCAGGGCTCCCGGAGCGGCCAGAGAAAGAAGGGCCCATGGAGAGGTCGGCGAGGTGGGCAGGGGGCGCCATCTTACTCTCCTCAGCTCCCTGAGGGAGAGAGAGACAGAGACAGAGAGAGAGAGAGAGATCCCTGACCTCTGAGTCTCTGCCTCCACCGCTGGCTGGTGCCAACTCACACGCCATCCCACTTCCACCCATCACCCCCACGCCTGCCCCGGGGCCAGCCCCACCACAGAGAGGCCTGTTCCTGCTCACCTCTGTGCCAGTCCCTTCCCGACCTGACCCCAGTTCAGGGGAGAAGATTCAGACAAGTCTTTCCTTGTCCCTCTGCATGACAATAGACTTCCTCCCCTCTCCCATTCCACAGGCCCACCCAGGACATCCACCTCTGTCATTAGCTCAGGAGAGGATGCAAGATGAGAATCTCTGCTATTGTGTGGGGAGACTCAGTTTCCCGGCTTTCCCCCATGGACACATGTTCTTGAGCTGGGTCTGATTTTCTCCAGACAACCTGTCTTGTTAAGGAATTGGCCAGCCCTAAGAACCTGAAGAGAAAGGGCGGATGGGGATTCTCTCTCTGCCCCCGACAGCCCCGAGCTGGGTCGGTCCCTCAGACCCGGCCAGGGGCAGCCCATCCCCCGGCGCCCTTCCCCGGGGCATCCAAGGGCAGGCTGGGCGCCAGCCCCAGCCCGCTCGCCACTGCCACGACCATCGTCCTCCCTCGGGGGGCCTGGGCAGGACAGGACCCGGGTGTGGGAGGCCTCCAGATCTCAAGTCTGGCACACCGTTTACCAGGCTGCTTCCTCCTCTGACGGGGGCCTAGCACACCCCCCAGGGGACTTGGCAGCCGCCCCCAGCTCTCTCGCCTCTGGAACTCGTCCCCTGGGAACGGGCCTGGCCCAGGTGCCAGGTTCGGCTGGTCGGCCAGCCTCCTCTTGGGAAAGCAGGCAAGCCGAGCCAGGCTTGCAGTGGCCCTGGCGTGACACCTGCGACCTCAGGCAGAGGTCCTCCCGCGTGCCCTCCATGGCGGATTTCTCCCCGGATCCGTGGCCTGGGCACTAGGAAGGCCGGGCCTCCCGGGAGGAGGGGCTAGCCCAGTTGCGCCCTGGCCCCAAAAAGCATGCGGTGCCATCTGCCTGTCTCGGCACTTCTGACTCCACAGAGCCTTTCCTACACCTGGGCTGGCTGCAGTGGCAAAGTGCAGGCGTGGGGTGAGGCTAAGGCTTTGTCTTTCCAGGAAGAAATGAACCCCTGGCCGAAGCAGCTGGCCCAGGCAGAGCCTTGAGCTTGCAGCCCAGTACGCCTGTGGTCATCAGTTCCACAGCAATGATTCCCAGGCAGGGAAGCGGCCTCCAAGCTGAGTGGGAGTGGGGGAGGGGAGGGAGACAACAGCTGAAGCCGAGTCCAGAAGGGCGGCGATGGAACAGCTGCAGCTGGGTCAGAGCCTGGAGGGAGGGCGGGGCATTCACTGAGGACCCCCGAGGTCAGCCCTAGGCCCCGGCGGTCGCGCATGCGCCCTGGGCCTGTGCGGTGGGTGGGGGGTTGAAGCCAAGCCCGCAGGGCTCCCGGAGCGGCCAGAGAAAGAAGGGCCCATGGAGAGGTCGGCGAGGTGGGCAGGGGGCGCCATCTTACTCTCCTCAGCTCCCTGAGGGAGAGAGAGACAGAGACAGAGAGAGAGAGAGAGATCCCTGACCTCTGAGTCTCTGCCTCCACCGCTGGCTGGTGCCAACTCACACGCCATCCCACTTCCACCCATCACCCCCACGCCTGCCCCGGGGCCAGCCCCACCACAGAGAGGCCTGTTCCTGCTCACCTCTGTGCCAGTCCCTTCCCGACCTGACCCCAGTGCAGGGGAGAAGATTCAGACAAGTCTTTCCTTGTCCCTCTGCATGACAAGAGACTTCCTCCCCTCTCCCATTCCACAGGCCCACCCGGGACATCCACCTTTGTCATTAGCTCAGGACAGAATGCAAGATGAGAATCTCTGCTATTGTGTGGGGAGACTCAGTTTCCCGGGTTTCCCCCTTGGACACATGTTCTTGAGCTGGGTGTGATTTTCTCCAGACAACCCGTCTTGTTAAGGAATTGGCAGCCCTAAGAACCTGAAGAGAAAGGGCGGATGGGGATTCTCTCTCTGCCCCCGACAGCCCCGAGCTGGGTCGGTCCCTCAGACCTGGCCAGGGGCAGCTCATCCCCCGGCGCCCTTCCCAGGGGCATCCAAGGGCAGGCTCGGCGCCAGCCCCACCCCGCTCGCCACTGCCACGACCATCGTCCTCCCTCGGGGGGCCTGGGCAGGACAGGGACCCGGGTGTGGGAGGCCTGCAGGTCTCAAGTCTGGCACACCGTTTACCAGGCTGCTTCCTCCTCTGACGGGGGCCTAGCACACGCCCCAGGGGACTTGGCAGCCGCCCCCAGGGCTCTAGTCTCTGGAACTCGTCCCCTTGGAACGGGCCTGGCCCAGGTGCCAGGTTCGGATGGTCGGCCAGCCTCCTCTTGGGAAAGCAGGCAAGCCGAGCCAGGTTTGCAGTGGCCCTGGCGTGACACCTGCGACCTCAGGCAGAGGGCCTCACGCGTGCCCTCCATGGCGGATTTCTCCCCGGATCCGGGGCCTGGGCACTAGGAAGGCCGGGCCTCCCCGACTCCCGGCAGGAGGGGCTAGCCCAGTTGCGCCCTGGCCCCCAAAGCCTGCCGTGCCATCTGCCTGTCTCGGCTCTTCTGACTCCACAGAGCCTTTCCTACACCTTGGCTGCCTGCAGTGGCAAAGTGCAGGCGTGGGGTGAGGCTATGGCTTTGTCTTTCCAGGAAGAAAGGAACCCCTGGCCGAAGCAGCTGGCCCAGGCAGAGCCTTGAGCTTGCAGCCCAGTACGCCTGTGGTCATCAGTTCCAGAGCAATGTTTCCGAGGCAGGGAAGCGGCCTCCAAGCTGAGTGGGAGTGGGTGAGGGGAGGGAGCCAACAGCTGAAGCCGAGTCCAGAAGGGCGGCGATGGAACAGCTGCAGCTGGGTCAGAGCCTGGAGGGAGGGCGGGGCATTCACTGAGGACCCCCGAGGTCAGCCCTAGGCCCCGGCGGTTGCGCAGGCGCCCTGGGCCTGTGCGGTCGTGGGGGGGGGGGTTGAAGCCAAGCCCGCAGGGCTCCCGGAGCGGCCAGAGAAAGAAGGGCCCATGGAGAGGTAGGCGAGGTGGGCAGGGGGCGCCACCTTACTCTCCTCAGCTCCCTGAGGTAGAGAGAGACAGAGACAGAGACAGAGAGAGAGATCCCTGGCCTTTGAGTCTCTGCCTCCACCGCTGGCTGGTGCCAACTCACACGCCATCCCACTTCCACCCATCACCCCCACGCCTGCCCCGGGGCCAACCCCACCACACAGAGGCCTGTTCCTGCTCACCTCTGTGCCAGTCCCTTCCCGACCTGACCCCAGTGCAGGGGAGAAGATTCAGACAAGTCTTTCCTTGTCCCTCTGCATGACAAGAGACTTCCTCCCCTCTCCCATTCCACAGGCCCACCCGGGACATCCACCTTTGTCATTAGCTCAGGAGAGAATGCAAGATGAGAATCTCTGCTATTGTGTGGGGAGACTCAGTTTCCCGGGTTTCCCCCTTGGACACATGTTCTTGAGCTGGGTGTGATTTTCTCCAGACAACCCGTCTTGTTAAGGAATTGGCAGCCCTAAGAACCTGAAGAGAAAGGGCGGATGGGGATTCTCTCTCTGCCCCCGACAGCCCCGAGCTGGGTCGGTCCCTCAGACCTGGCCAGGGGCAGCTCATCCCCCGGCGCCCTTCCCAGGGGCATCCAAGGGCAGGCTCGGCGCCAGCCCCACCCCGCTCGCCACTGCCACGACCATCGTCCTCCCTCGGGGGGCCTGGGCAGGACAGGGACCCGGGTGTGGGAGGCCTGCAGGTCTCAAGTCTGGCACACCGTTTACCAGGCTGCTTCCTCCTCTGACGGGGGCCTAGCACACGCCCCAGGGGACTTGGCAGCCGCCCCCAGGGCTCTAGTCTCTGGAACTCGTCCCCTTGGAACGGGCCTGGCCCAGGTGCCAGGTTCGGATGGTCGGCCAGCCTCCTCTTGGGAAAGCAGGCAAGCCGAGCCAGGTTTGCAGTGGCCCTGGCGTGACACCTGCGACCTCAGGCAGAGGGCCTCACGCGTGCCCTCCATGGCGGATTTCTCCCCGGATCCGGGGCCTGGGCACTAGGAAGGCCGGGCCTCCCCGACTCCCGGCAGGAGGGGCTAGCCCAGTTGCGCCCTGGCCCCCAAAGCCTGCCGTGCCATCTGCCTGTCTCGGCTCTTCTGACTCCACAGAGCCTTTCCTACACCTTGGCTGCCTGCAGTGGCAAAGTGCAGGCGTGGGGTGAGGCTATGGCTTTGTCTTTCCAGGAAGAAAGGAACCCCTGGCCGAAGCAGCTGGCCCAGGCAGAGCCTTGAGCTTGCAGCCCAGTACGCCTGTGGTCATCAGTTCCAGAGCAATGTTTCCGAGGCAGGGAAGCGGCCTCCAAGCTGAGTGGGAGTGGGTGAGGGGAGGGAGCCAACAGCTGAAGCCGAGTCCAGAAGGGCGGCGATGGAACAGCTGCAGCTGGGTCAGAGCCTGGAGGGAGGGCGGGGCATTCACTGAGGACCCCCGAGGTCAGCCCTAGGCCCCGGCGGTCGCGCAGGCGCCCTGGGCCTGTGCGGTCGTGGGGGGGGGGTTGAAGCCAAGCCCGCAGGGCTCCCGGAGCGGCCAGAGAAAGAAGGGCCCATGGAGAGGTAGGCGAGGTGGGCAGGGGGCGCCACCTTACTCTCCTCAGCTCCCTGAGGTAGAGAGAGACAGAGACAGAGACAGAGAGAGAGATCCCTGGCCTTTGAGTCTCTGCCTCCACCGCTGGCTGGTGCCAACTCACACGCCATCCCACTTCCACCCATCACCCCCACGCCTGCCCCGGGGCCAACCCCACCACACAGAGGCCTGTTCCTGCTCACCTCTGTGCCAGTCCCTTCCCGACCTGACCCCAGTTCAGGGGAGAAGATTCAGACAAGTCTTTCCTTGTCCCTCTGCATGACAATAGACTTCCTCCCCTCTCCCATTCCACAGGCCCACCCAGGACATCCACCTCTGTCATTAGCTCAGGAGAGGATGCAAGATGAGAATCTCTGCTATTGTGTGGGGAGACTCAGTTTCCCGGCTTTCCCCCATGGACACATGTTCTTGAGCTGGGTCTGATTTTCTCCAGACAACCTGTCTTGTTAAGGAATTGGCCAGCCCTAAGAACCTGAAGAGAAAGGGCGGATGGGGATTCTCTCTCTGCCCCCGACAGCCCCGAGCTGGGTCGGTCCCTCAGACCCGGCCAGGGGCAGCCCATCCCCCGGCGCCCTTCCCCGGGGCATCCAAGGGCAGGCTGGGCGCCAGCCCCAGCCCGCTCGCCACTGCCACGACCATCGTCCTCCCTCGGGGGGCCTGGGCAGGACAGGACCCGGGTGTGGGAGGCCTCCAGATCTCAAGTCTGGCACACCGTTTACCAGGCTGCTTCCTCCTCTGACGGGGGCCTAGCACACCCCCCAGGGGACTTGGCAGCCGCCCCCAGGTCTCTCGCCTCTGGAACTCGTCCCCTGGGAACGGGCCTGGCCCAGGTGCCAGGTTCGGCTGGTCGGCCAGCCTCCTCTTGGGAAAGCAGGCAAGCCGAGCCAGGCTTGCAGTGGCCCTGGCGTGACACCTGCGACCTCAGGCAGAGGTCCTCCCGCGTGCCCTCCATGGCGGATTTCTCCCCGGATCCGTGGCCTGGGCACTAGGAAGGCCGGGCCTCCCGGGAGGAGGGGCTAGCCCAGTTGCGCCCTGGCCCCAAAAAGCATGCGGTGCCATCTGCCTGTCTCGGCACTTCTGACTCCACAGAGCCTTTCCTACACCTGGGCTGGCTGCAGTGGCAAAGTGCAGGCGTGGGGTGAGGCTAAGGCTTTGTCTTTCCAGGAAGAAATGAACCCCTGGCCGAAGCAGCTGGCCCAGGCAGAGCCTTGAGCTTGCAGCCCAGTACGCCTGTGGTCATCAGTTCCACAGCAATGATTCCCAGGCAGGGAAGCGGCCTCCAAGCTGAGTGGGAGTGGGGGAGGGGAGGGAGACAACAGCTGAAGCCGAGTCCAGAAGGGCGGCGATGGAACAGCTGCAGCTGGGTCAGAGCCTGGAGGGAGGGCGGGGCATTCACTGAGGACCCCCGAGGTCAGCCCTAGGCCCCGGCGGTCGCGCATGCGCCCTGGGCCTGTGCGGTGGGTGGGGGGTTGAAGCCAAGCCCGCAGGGCTCCCGGAGCGGCCAGAGAAAGAAGGGCCCATGGAGAGGTCGGCGAGGTGGGCAGGGGGCGCCATCTTACTCTCCTCAGCTCCCTGAGGGAGAGAGAGACAGAGACAGAGAGAGAGAGAGAGATCCCTGACCTCTGAGTCTCTGCCTCCACCGCTGGCTGGTGCCAACTCACACGCCATCCCACTTCCACCCATCACCCCCACGCCTGCCCCGGGGCCAGCCCCACCACAGAGAGGCCTGTTCCTGCTCACCTCTGTGCCAGTCCCTTCCCGACCTGACCCCAGTGCAGGGGAGAAGATTCAGACAAGTCTTTCCTTGTCCCTCTGCATGACAATAGACTTCCTCCCCTCTCCCATTCCACAGGCCCACCCAGGACATCCACCTCTGTCATTAGCTCAGGAGAGGATGCAAGATGAGAATCTCTGCTATTGTGTGGGGAGACTCAGTTTCCCGGCTTTCCCCCATGGACACATGTTCTTGAGCTGGGTCTGATTTTCTCCAGACAACCTGTCTTGTTAAGGAATTGGCCAGCCCTAAGAACCTGAAGAGAAAGGGCGGATGGGGATTCTCTCTCTGCCCCCGACAGCCCCGAGCTGGGTCGGTCCCTCAGACCCGGCCAGGGGCAGCCCATCCCCCGGCGCCCTTCCCCGGGGCATCCAAGGGCAGGCTGGGCGCCAGCCCCAGCCCGCTCGCCACTGCCACGACCATCGTCCTCCCTCGGGGGGCCTGGGCAGGACAGGACCCGGGTGTGGGAGGCCTCCAGATCTCAAGTCTGGCACACCGTTTACCAGGCTGCTTCCTCCTCTGACGGGGGCCTAGCACACCCCCCAGGGGACTTGGCAGCCGCCCCCAGGTCTCTCGCCTCTGGAACTCGTCCCCTGGGAACGGGCCTGGCCCAGGTGCCAGGTTCGGCTGGTCGGCCAGCCTCCTCTTGGGAAAGCAGGCAAGCCGAGCCAGGCTTGCAGTGGCCCTGGCGTGACACCTGCGACCTCAGGCAGAGGTCCTCCCGCGTGCCCTCCATGGCGGATTTCTCCCCGGATCCGTGGCCTGGGCACTAGGAAGGCCGGGCCTCCCGGGAGGAGGGGCTAGCCCAGTTGCGCCCTGGCCCCAAAAAGCATGCGGTGCCATCTGCCTGTCTCGGCACTTCTGACTCCACAGAGCCTTTCCTACACCTGGGCTGGCTGCAGTGGCAAAGTGCAGGCGTGGGGTGAGGCTAAGGCTTTGTCTTTCCAGGAAGAAATGAACCCCTGGCCGAAGCAGCTGGCCCAGGCAGAGCCTTGAGCTTGCAGCCCAGTACGCCTGTGGTCATCAGTTCCACAGCAATGATTCCCAGGCAGGGAAGCGGCCTCCAAGCTGAGTGGGAGTGGGGGAGGGGAGGGAGACAACAGCTGAAGCCGAGTCCAGAAGGGCGGCGATGGAACAGCTGCAGCTGGGTCAGAGCCTGGAGGGAGGGCGGGGCATTCACTGAGGACCCCCGAGGTCAGCCCTAGGCCCCGGCGGTCGCGCATGCGCCCTGGGCCTGTGCGGTGGGTGGGGGGTTGAAGCCAAGCCCGCAGGGCTCCCGGAGCGGCCAGAGAAAGAAGGGCCCATGGAGAGGTCGGCGAGGTGGGCAGGGGGCGCCATCTTACTCTCCTCAGCTCCCTGAGGGAGAGAGAGACAGAGACAGAGAGAGAGAGAGAGATCCCTGACCTCTGAGTCTCTGCCTCCACCGCTGGCTGGTGCCAACTCACACGCCATCCCACTTCCACCCATCACCCCCACGCCTGCCCCGGGGCCAGCCCCACCACAGAGAGGCCTGTTCCTGCTCACCTCTGTGCCAGTCCCTTCCCGACCTGACCCCAGTGCAGGGGAGAAGATTCAGACAAGTCTTTCCTTGTCCCTCTGCATGACAATAGACTTCCTCCCCTCTCCCATTCCACAGGCCCACCCAGGACATCCACCTCTGTCATTAGCTCAGGAGAGGATGCAAGATGAGAATCTCTGCTATTGTGTGGGGAGACTCAGTTTCCCGGCTTTCCCCCATGGACACATGTTCTTGAGCTGGGTCTGATTTTCTCCAGACAACCTGTCTTGTTAAGGAATTGGCCAGCCCTAAGAACCTGAAGAGAAAGGGCGGATGGGGATTCTCTCTCTGCCCCCGACAGCCCCGAGCTGGGTCGGTCCCTCAGACCCAGCCAGGGGCATCCCATCCCCCGGCGCCCTTCCCCGGGGCATCCAAGGGCAGGCTGGGCGCCAGCCCCAGCCCGCTCGCCACTGCCACGACCATCGTCCTCCCTCGGGGGGCCTGGGCAGGACAGGACCCGGGTGTGGGAGGCCTCCAGATCTCAAGTCTGGCACACCGTTTACCAGGCTGCTTCCTCCTCTGACGGGGGCCTAGCACACCCCCCAGGGGACTTGGCAGCCGCCCCCAGGTCTCTCGCCTCTGGAACTCGTCCCCTGGGAACGGGCCTGGCCCAGGTGCCAGGTTCGGCTGGTCGGCCAGCCTCCTCTTGGGAAAGCAGGCAAGCCGAGCCAGGCTTGCAGTGGCCCTGGCGTGACACCTGCGACCTCAGGCAGAGGTCCTCCCGCGTGCCCTCCATGGCGGATTTCTCCCCGGATCCGTGGCCTGGGCACTAGGAAGGCCGGGCCTCCCGGACTCCCGGGAGGAGGGGCTAGCCCAGTTGCGCCCTGGCCCCCAAAGCCTGCGGTGCCATCTGCCTGTCTCGGCACTTCTGACTCCACAGAGCCTTTCCTACACCTGGGCTGGCTGCAGTGGCAAAGTGCAGGCGTGGGGTGAGGCTAAGGCTTTGTCTTTCCAGGAAGAAATGAACCCCTGGCCGAAGCAGCTGGCCCAGGCAGAGCCTTGAGCTTGCAGCCCAGTACGCCTGTGGTCATCAGTTCCACAGCAATGATTCCCAGGCAGGGAAGCGGCCTCCAAGCTGAGTGGGAGTGGGGGAGGGGAGGGAGACAACAGCTGAAGCCGAGTCCAGAAGGGCGGCGATGGAACAGCTGCAGCTGGGTCAGAGCCTGGAGGGAGGGCGGGGCATTCACTGAGGACCCCCGAGGTCAGCCCTAGGCCCCGGCGGTCGCGCATGCGCCCTGGGCCTGTGCGGTGGGTGGGGGGTTGAAGCCAAGCCCGCAGGGCTCCCGGAGCGGCCAGAGAAAGAAGGGCCCATGGAGAGGTCGGCGAGGTGGGCAGGGGGCGCCATCTTACTCTCCTCAGCTCCCTGAGGGAGAGAGAGACAGAGACAGAGAGAGAGAGAGAGATCCCTGACCTCTGAGTCTCTGCCTCCACCGCTGGCTGGTGCCAACTCACACGCCATCCCACTTCCACCCATCACCCCCACGCCTGCCCCGGGGCCAACCCCACCACACAGAGGCCTGTTCCTGCTCACCTCTGTGCCAGTCCCTTCCCGACCTGACCCCAGTGCAGGGGAGAAGATTCAGACAAGTCTTTCCTTGTCCCTCTGCATGACAAGAGACTTCCTCCCCTCTCCCATTCCACAGGCCCACCCGGGACATCCACCTTTGTCATTAGCTCAGGAGAGAATGCAAGATGAGAATCTCTGCTATTGTGTGGGGAGACTCAGTTTCCCGGGTTTCCCCCTTGGACACATGTTCTTGAGCTGGGTGTGATTTTCTCCAGACAACCCGTCTTGTTAAGGAATTGGCAGCCCTAAGAACCTGAAGAGAAAGGGCGGATGGGGATTCTCTCTCTGCCCCCGACAGCCCCGAGCTGGGTCGGTCCCTCAGACCTGGCCAGGGGCAGCTCATCCCCCGGCGCCCTTCCCAGGGGCATCCAAGGGCAGGCTCGGCGCCAGCCCCACCCCGCTCGCCACTGCCACGACCATCGTCCTCCCTCGGGGGGCCTGGGCAGGACAGGGACCCGGGTGTGGGAGGCCTGCAGGTCTCAAGTCTGGCACACCGTTTACCAGGCTGCTTCCTCCTCTGACGGGGGCCTAGCACACGCCCCAGGGGACTTGGCAGCCGCCCCCAGGGCTCTAGTCTCTGGAACTCGTCCCCTTGGAACGGGCCTGGCCCAGGTGCCAGGTTCGGATGGTCGGCCAGCCTCCTCTTGGGAAAGCAGGCAAGCCGAGCCAGGTTTGCAGTGGCCCTGGCGTGACACCTGCGACCTCAGGCAGAGGGCCTCACGCGTGCCCTCCATGGCGGATTTCTCCCCGGATCCGGGGCCTGGGCACTAGGAAGGCCGGGCCTCCCCGACTCCCGGCAGGAGGGGCTAGCCCAGTTGCGCCCTGGCCCCCAAAGCCTGCCGTGCCATCTGCCTGTCTCGGCTCTTCTGACTCCACAGAGCCTTTCCTACACCTTGGCTGCCTGCAGTGGCAAAGTGCAGGCGTGGGGTGAGGCTATGGCTTTGTCTTTCCAGGAAGAAAGGAACCCCTGGCCGAAGCAGCTGGCCCAGGCAGAGCCTTGAGCTTGCAGCCCAGTACGCCTGTGGTCATCAGTTCCAGAGCAATGTTTCCGAGGCAGGGAAGCGGCCTCCAAGCTGAGTGGGAGTGGGTGAGGGGAGGGAGCCAACAGCTGAAGCCGAGTCCAGAAGGGCGGCGATGGAACAGCTGCAGCTGGGTCAGAGCCTGGAGGGAGGGCGGGGCATTCACTGAGGACCCCCGAGGTCAGCCCTAGGCCCCGGCGGTCGCGCAGGCGCCCTGGGCCTGTGCGGTCGTGGGGGGGGGGGTTGAAGCCAAGCCCGCAGGGCTCCCGGAGCGGCCAGAGAAAGAAGGGCCCATGGAGAGGTAGGCGAGGTGGGCAGGGGGCGCCACCTTACTCTCCTCAGCTCCCTGAGGTAGAGAGAGACAGAGACAGAGACAGAGAGAGAGATCCCTGGCCTTTGAGTCTCTGCCTCCACCGCTGGCTGGTGCCAACTCACACGCCATCCCACTTCCACCCATCACCCCCACGCCTGCCCCGGGGCCAACCCCACCACACAGAGGCCTGTTCCTGCTCACCTCTGTGCCAGTCCCTTCCCGACCTGACCCCAGTTCAGGGGAGAAGATTCAGACAAGTCTTTCCTTGTCCCTCTGCATGACAATAGACTTCCTCCCCTCTCCCATTCCACAGGCCCACCCAGGACATCCACCTCTGTCATTAGCTCAGGAGAGGATGCAAGATGAGAATCTCTGCTATTGTGTGGGGAGACTCAGTTTCCCGGCTTTCCCCCATGGACACATGTTCTTGAGCTGGGTCTGATTTTCTCCAGACAACCTGTCTTGTTAAGGAATTGGCCAGCCCTAAGAACCTGAAGAGAAAGGGCGGATGGGGATTCTCTCTCTGCCCCCGACAGCCCCGAGCTGGGTCGGTCCCTCAGACCCGGCCAGGGGCAGCCCATCCCCCGGCGCCCTTCCCCGGGGCATCCAAGGGCAGGCTGGGCGCCAGCCCCAGCCCGCTCGCCACTGCCACGACCATCGTCCTCCCTCGGGGGGCCTGGGCAGGACAGGACCCGGGTGTGGGAGGCCTCCAGATCTCAAGTCTGGCACACCGTTTACCAGGCTGCTTCCTCCTCTGACGGGGGCCTAGCACACCCCCCAGGGGACTTGGCAGCCGCCCCCAGGTCTCTCGCCTCTGGAACTCGTCCCCTGGGAACGGGCCTGGCCCAGGTGCCAGGTTCGGCTGGTCGGCCAGCCTCCTCTTGGGAAAGCAGGCAAGCCGAGCCAGGCTTGCAGTGGCCCTGGCGTGACACCTGCGACCTCAGGCAGAGGTCCTCCCGCGTGCCCTCCATGGCGGATTTCTCCCCGGATCCGTGGCCTGGGCACTAGGAAGGCCGGGCCTCCCGGGAGGAGGGGCTAGCCCAGTTGCGCCCTGGCCCCAAAAAGCATGCGGTGCCATCTGCCTGTCTCGGCACTTCTGACTCCACAGAGCCTTTCCTACACCTGGGCTGGCTGCAGTGGCAAAGTGCAGGCGTGGGGTGAGGCTAAGGCTTTGTCTTTCCAGGAAGAAATGAACCCCTGGCCGAAGCAGCTGGCCCAGGCAGAGCCTTGAGCTTGCAGCCCAGTACGCCTGTGGTCATCAGTTCCACAGCAATGATTCCCAGGCAGGGAAGCGGCCTCCAAGCTGAGTGGGAGTGGGGGAGGGGAGGGAGACAACAGCTGAAGCCGAGTCCAGAAGGGCGGCGATGGAACAGCTGCAGCTGGGTCAGAGCCTGGAGGGAGGGCGGGGCATTCACTGAGGACCCCCGAGGTCAGCCCTAGGCCCCGGCGGTCGCGCATGCGCCCTGGGCCTGTGCGGTGGGTGGGGGGTTGAAGCCAAGCCCGCAGGGCTCCCGGAGCGGCCAGAGAAAGAAGGGCCCATGGAGAGGTCGGCGAGGTGGGCAGGGGGCGCCATCTTACTCTCCTCAGCTCCCTGAGGGAGAGAGAGACAGAGACAGAGAGAGAGAGAGAGATCCCTGACCTCTGAGTCTCTGCCTCCACCGCTGGCTGGTGCCAACTCACACGCCATCCCACTTCCACCCATCACCCCCACGCCTGCCCCGGGGCCAGCCCCACCACAGAGAGGCCTGTTCCTGCTCACCTCTGTGCCAGTCCCTTCCCGACCTGACCCCAGTGCAGGGGAGAAGATTCAGACAAGTCTTTCCTTGTCCCTCTGCATGACAATAGACTTCCTCCCCTCTCCCATTCCACAGGCCCACCCAGGACATCCACCTCTGTCATTAGCTCAGGAGAGGATGCAAGATGAGAATCTCTGCTATTGTGTGGGGAGACTCAGTTTCCCGGCTTTCCCCCATGGACACATGTTCTTGAGCTGGGTCTGATTTTCTCCAGACAACCTGTCTTGTTAAGGAATTGGCCAGCCCTAAGAACCTGAAGAGAAAGGGCGGATGGGGATTCTCTCTCTGCCCCCGACAGCCCCGAGCTGGGTCGGTCCCTCAGACCCGGCCAGGGGCAGCCCATCCCCCGGCGCCCTTCCCCGGGGCATCCAAGGGCAGGCTGGGCGCCAGCCCCAGCCCGCTCGCCACTGCCACGACCATCGTCCTCCCTCGGGGGGCCTGGGCAGGACAGGACCCGGGTGTGGGAGGCCTCCAGATCTCAAGTCTGGCACACCGTTTACCAGGCTGCTTCCTCCTCTGACGGGGGCCTAGCACACCCCCCAGGGGACTTGGCAGCCGCCCCCAGGTCTCTCGCCTCTGGAACTCGTCCCCTGGGAACGGGCCTGGCCCAGGTGCCAGGTTCGGCTGGTCGGCCAGCCTCCTCTTGGGAAAGCAGGCAAGCCGAGCCAGGCTTGCAGTGGCCCTGGCGTGACACCTGCGACCTCAGGCAGAGGTCCTCCCGCGTGCCCTCCATGGCGGATTTCTCCCCGGATCCGTGGCCTGGGCACTAGGAAGGCCGGGCCTCCCGGGAGGAGGGGCTAGCCCAGTTGCGCCCTGGCCCCAAAAAGCATGCGGTGCCATCTGCCTGTCTCGGCACTTCTGACTCCACAGAGCCTTTCCTACACCTGGGCTGGCTGCAGTGGCAAAGTGCAGGCGTGGGGTGAGGCTAAGGCTTTGTCTTTCCAGGAAGAAATGAACCCCTGGCCGAAGCAGCTGGCCCAGGCAGAGCCTTGAGCTTGCAGCCCAGTACGCCTGTGGTCATCAGTTCCACAGCAATGATTCCCAGGCAGGGAAGCGGCCTCCAAGCTGAGTGGGAGTGGGGGAGGGGAGGGAGACAACAGCTGAAGCCGAGTCCAGAAGGGCGGCGATGGAACAGCTGCAGCTGGGTCAGAGCCTGGAGGGAGGGCGGGGCATTCACTGAGGACCCCCGAGGTCAGCCCTAGGCCCCGGCGGTCGCGCATGCGCCCTGGGCCTGTGCGGTGGGTGGGGGGTTGAAGCCAAGCCCGCAGGGCTCCCGGAGCGGCCAGAGAAAGAAGGGCCCATGGAGAGGTCGGCGAGGTGGGCAGGGGGCGCCATCTTACTCTCCTCAGCTCCCTGAGGGAGAGAGAGACAGAGACAGAGAGAGAGAGAGAGATCCCTGACCTCTGAGTCTCTGCCTCCACCGCTGGCTGGTGCCAACTCACACGCCATCCCACTTCCACCCATCACCCCCACGCCTGCCCCGGGGCCAGCCCCACCACAGAGAGGCCTGTTCCTGCTCACCTCTGTGCCAGTCCCTTCCCGACCTGACCCCAGTGCAGGGGAGAAGATTCAGACAAGTCTTTCCTTGTCCCTCTGCATGACAAGAGACTTCCTCCCCTCTCCCATTCCACAGGCCCACCCGGGACATCCACCTTTGTCATTAGCTCAGGAGAGAATGCAAGATGAGAATCTCTGCTATTGTGTGGGGAGACTCAGTTTCCCGGGTTTCCCCCTTGGACACATGTTCTTGAGCTGGGTGTGATTTTCTCCAGACAACCCGTCTTGTTAAGGAATTGGCAGCCCTAAGAACCTGAAGAGAAAGGGCGGATGGGGATTCTCTCTCTGCCCCCGACAGCCCCGAGCTGGGTCGGTCCCTCAGACCTGGCCAGGGGCAGCTCATCCCCCGGCGCCCTTCCCAGGGGCATCCAAGGGCAGGCTCGGCGCCAGCCCCACCCCGCTCGCCACTGCCACGACCATCGTCCTCCCTCGGGGGGCCTGGGCAGGACAGGGACCCGGGTGTGGGAGGCCTGCAGGTCTCAAGTCTGGCACACCGTTTACCAGGCTGCTTCCTCCTCTGACGGGGGCCTAGCACACGCCCCAGGGGACTTGGCAGCCGCCCCCAGGGCTCTAGTCTCTGGAACTCGTCCCCTTGGAACGGGCCTGGCCCAGGTGCCAGGTTCGGATGGTCGGCCAGCCTCCTCTTGGGAAAGCAGGCAAGCCGAGCCAGGTTTGCAGTGGCCCTGGCGTGACACCTGCGACCTCAGGCAGAGGGCCTCACGCGTGCCCTCCATGGCGGATTTCTCCCCGGATCCGGGGCCTGGGCACTAGGAAGGCCGGGCCTCCCCGACTCCCGGCAGGAGGGGCTAGCCCAGTTGCGCCCTGGCCCCCAAAGCCTGCCGTGCCATCTGCCTGTCTCGGCTCTTCTGACTCCACAGAGCCTTTCCTACACCTTGGCTGCCTGCAGTGGCAAAGTGCAGGCGTGGGGTGAGGCTATGGCTTTGTCTTTCCAGGAAGAAAGGAACCCCTGGCCGAAGCAGCTGGCCCAGGCAGAGCCTTGAGCTTGCAGCCCAGTACGCCTGTGGTCATCAGTTCCAGAGCAATGTTTCCGAGGCAGGGAAGCGGCCTCCAAGCTGAGTGGGAGTGGGTGAGGGGAGGGAGCCAACAGCTGAAGCCGAGTCCAGAAGGGCGGCGATGGAACAGCTGCAGCTGGGTCAGAGCCTGGAGGGAGGGCGGGGCATTCACTGAGGACCCCCGAGGTCAGCCCTAGGCCCCGGCGGTTGCGCAGGCGCCCTGGGCCTGTGCGGTCGTGGGGGGGGGGTTGAAGCCAAGCCCGCAGGGCTCCCGGAGCGGCCAGAGAAAGAAGGGCCCATGGAGAGGTAGGCGAGGTGGGCAGGGGGCGCCACCTTACTCTCCTCAGCTCCCTGAGGTAGAGAGAGACAGAGACAGAGACAGAGAGAGAGATCCCTGGCCTTTGAGTCTCTGCCTCCACCGCTGGCTGGTGCCAACTCACACGCCATCCCACTTCCACCCATCACCCCCACGCCTGCCCCGGGGCCAACCCCACCACACAGAGGCCTGTTCCTGCTCACCTCTGTGCCAGTCCCTTCCCGACCTGACCCCAGTGCAGGGGAGAAGATTCAGACAAGTCTTTCCTTGTCCCTCTGCATGACAAGAGACTTCCTCCCCTCTCCCATTCCACAGGCCCACCCGGGACATCCACCTTTGTCATTAGCTCAGGAGAGAATGCAAGATGAGAATCTCTGCTATTGTGTGGGGAGACTCAGTTTCCCGGGTTTCCCCCTTGGACACATGTTCTTGAGCTGGGTGTGATTTTCTCCAGACAACCCGTCTTGTTAAGGAATTGGCAGCCCTAAGAACCTGAAGAGAAAGGGCGGATGGGGATTCTCTCTCTGCCCCCGACAGCCCCGAGCTGGGTCGGTCCCTCAGACCTGGCCAGGGGCAGCTCATCCCCCGGCGCCCTTCCCAGGGGCATCCAAGGGCAGGCTCGGCGCCAGCCCCACCCCGCTCGCCACTGCCACGACCATCGTCCTCCCTCGGGGGGCCTGGGCAGGACAGGGACCCGGGTGTGGGAGGCCTGCAGGTCTCAAGTCTGGCACACCGTTTACCAGGCTGCTTCCTCCTCTGACGGGGGCCTAGCACACGCCCCAGGGGACTTGGCAGCCGCCCCCAGGGCTCTAGTCTCTGGAACTCGTCCCCTTGGAACGGGCCTGGCCCAGGTGCCAGGTTCGGATGGTCGGCCAGCCTCCTCTTGGGAAAGCAGGCAAGCCGAGCCAGGTTTGCAGTGGCCCTGGCGTGACACCTGCGACCTCAGGCAGAGGGCCTCACGCGTGCCCTCCATGGCGGATTTCTCCCCGGATCCGGGGCCTGGGCACTAGGAAGGCCGGGCCTCCCCGACTCCCGGCAGGAGGGGCTAGCCCAGTTGCGCCCTGGCCCCCAAAGCCTGCCGTGCCATCTGCCTGTCTCGGCTCTTCTGACTCCACAGAGCCTTTCCTACACCTTGGCTGCCTGCAGTGGCAAAGTGCAGGCGTGGGGTGAGGCTATGGCTTTGTCTTTCCAGGAAGAAAGGAACCCCCTGGCCGAAGCAGCTGGCCCAGGCAGAGCCTTGAGCTTGCAGCCCAGTACGCCTGTGGTCATCAGTTCCAGAGCAATGTTTCCGAGGCAGGGAAGCGGCCTCCAAGCTGAGTGGGAGTGGGGGAGGGGAGGGAGCCAACAGCTGAAGCCGAGTCCAGAAGGGCGGCGATGGAACAGCTGCAGCTGGGTCAGAGCCTGGAGGGAGGGCGGGGCATTCACTGAGGACCCCCGAGGTCAGCCCTAGGCCCCGGCGGTCGCGCAGGCGCCCTGGGCCTGTGCGGTCGGGGGGGGGGGGTTGAAGCCAAGCCCGCAGGGCTCCCGGAGCGGCCAGAGAAAGAAGGGCCCATGGAGAGGTAGGCGAGGTGGGCAGGGGGCGCCACCTTACTCTCCTCAGCTCCCTGAGGTAGATGAGAGACAGAGACAGAGACAGAGAGAGAGATCCCTGGCCTTTGAGTCTCTGCCTCCCACCGCTGGCTGGTGCCAACTCACACGCCATCCCACTTCCACCCATCACCCCCACGCCTGCCCCGGGGCCAAACCCCACCACACAGAGGCCTGTTCCTGCTCACCTCTGTGCCAGTCCCTTCCCGACCTGACCCCAGTGCAGGGGAGAAGATTCAACAGAGTCTTTCCTTGTCCCTCTGCATGACAAGAGACTTCCTCCCCCTCTCCCATTCCACAGGCCCACCCGGGACATCCACCTTTGTCATTAGCTCAGGAGAGAATGCAAGATGAGAATCTCTGCTATTGTGTGGGGAGACTCAGTTTCCCGGGTTTCCCCCTTGGACACATGTTCTTGAGCTGGGTGTGATTTTCTCCAGACAACCCGTCTTGTTAAGGAATTGGCAGCCCTAAGAACCTGAAGAGAAAGGGCGGATGGGGATTCTCTCTCTGCCCCCGACAGCCCCGAGCTGGGTCGGTCCCTCAGACCTGGCCAGGGGCAGCTCATCCCCCGGCGCCCTTCCCAGGGGCATCCAAGGGCAGGCTCGGCGCCAGCCCCACCCCGCTCGCCACTGCCACGACCATCGTCCTCCCTCGGGGGGCCTGGGCAGGACAGGGACCCGGGTGTGGGAGGCCTGCAGGTCTCAAGTCTGGCACACCGTTTACCAGGCTGCTTCCTCCTCTGACGGGGGCCTAGCACACGCCCCAGGAGACTTGGCAGCCGCCCCCAGGGCTCTAGTCTCTGGAACTCGTCCCCTTGGAACGGGCCTGGCCCAGGTGCCAGGTTCGGATGGTCGGCCAGCCTCCTCTTGAGAAAGCAGGCAAGCCGAGCCAGGTTTGCAGTGGCCCTGGCGTGACACCTGCGACCTCAGGCAGAGGGCCTCACGCGTGCCCTCCATGGCGGATTTCTCCCCGGATCCGGGGCCTGGGCACTAGGAAGGCCGGGCCTCCCCGACTCCCGGCAGGAGGGGCTAGCCCAGTTGCGCCCTGGCCCCCAAAGCCTGCCGTGCCATCTGCCTGTCTCGGATCTTCTGACTCCACAGAGCCTTTCCTACACCTTGGCTGCCTGCAGTGGCAAAGTGCAGGCGTGGGGTGAGGCTATGGCTTTGTCTTTCCAGGAAGAAAGGAAACCCTGGCCGAAGCAGCTGGCCCAGGCAGAGCCTTGAGCTTGCAGCCCAGTACGCCTGTGGTCATCAGTTCCAGAGCAATGTTTCCGAGGCAGGGAAGCGGCCTCCAAGCTGAGTGGGAGTGGGGGAGGGGAGGGAGCCAACAGCTGAAGCCGAGTCCAGAAGGGCGGCGATGGAACAGCTGCAGCTGGGTCAGAGCCTGGAGGGAGGGCGGGGCATTCACTGAGGACCCCCGAGGTCAGCCCTAGGCCCCGGCGGTCGCGCAGGCGCCCTGGGCCTGTGCGGTCGGGGGGGGGGGTTGAAGCCAAGCCCGCAGGGCTCCCGGAGCGGCCAGAGAAAGAAGGGCCCATGGAGAGGTAGGCGAGGTGGGCAGGGGGCGCCACCTTACTCTCCTCAGCTCCCTGAGGTAGAGAGAGACAGAGACAGAGACAGAGAGAGAGATCCCTGGCCTTTGAGTCTCTGCCTCCACCGCTGGCTGGTGCCAACTCACACGCCATCCCACTTCCACCCATCACCCCCACGCCTGCCCCGGGGCCAACCCCACCACACAGAGGCCTGTTCCTGCTCACCTCTGTGCCAGTCCCTTCCCGACCTGACCCCAGTGCAGGGGAGAAGATTCAGACAAGTCTTTCCTTGTCCCTCTGCATGACAAGAGACTTCCTCCCCTCTCCCATTCCACAGGCCCACCCGGGACATCCACCTTTGTCATTAGCTCAGGAGAGAATGCAAGATGAGAATCTCTGCTATTGTGTGGGGAGACTCAGTTTCCCGGGTTTCCCCCTTGGACACATGTTCTTGAGCTGGGTGTGATTTTCTCCAGACAACCCGTCTTGTTAAGGAATTGGCAGCCCTAAGAACCTGAAGAGAAAGGGCGGATGGGGATTCTCTCTCTGCCCCCGACAGCCCCGAGCTGGGTCGGTCCCTCAGACCTGGCCAGGGGCAGCTCATCCCCCGGCGCCCTTCCCAGGGGCATCCAAGGGCAGGCTCGGCGCCAGCCCCACCCCGCTCGCCACTGCCACGACCATCGTCCTCCCTCGGGGGGCCTGGGCAGGACAGGGACCCGGGTGTGGGAGGCCTGCAGGTCTCAAGTCTGGCACACCGTTTACCAGGCTGCTTCCTCCTCTGACGGGGGCCTAGCACACGCCCCAGGGGACTTGGCAGCCGCCCCCAGGGCTCTAGTCTCTGGAACTCGTCCCCTTGGAACGGGCCTGGCCCAGGTGCCAGGTTCGGATGGTCGGCCAGCCTCCTCTTGGGAAAGCAGGCAAGCCGAGCCAGGTTTGCAGTGGCCCTGGCGTGACACCTGCGACCTCAGGCAGAGGGCCTCACGCGTGCCCTCCATGGCGGATTTCTCCCCGGATCCGGGGCCTGGGCACTAGGAAGGCCGGGCCTCCCCGACTCCCGGCAGGAGGGGCTAGCCCAGTTGCGCCCTGGCCCCCAAAGCCTGCCGTGCCATCTGCCTGTCTCGGCTCTTCTGACTCCACAGAGCCTTTCCTACACCTTGGCTGCCTGCAGTGGCAAAGTGCAGGCGTGGGGTGAGGCTATGGCTTTGTCTTTCCAGGAAGAAAGGAACCCCTGGCCGAAGCAGCTGGCCCAGGCAGAGCCTTGAGCTTGCAGCCCAGTACGCCTGTGGTCATCAGTTCCAGAGCAATGTTTCCGAGGCAGGGAAGCGGCCTCCAAGCTGAGTGGGAGTGGGGGAGGGGAGGGAGCCAACAGCTGAAGCCGAGTCCAGAAGGGCGGCGATGGAACAGCTGCAGCTGGGTCAGAGCCTGGAGGGAGGGCGGGGCATTCACTGAGGACCCCCGAGGTCAGCCCTAGGCCCCGGCGGTCGCGCAGGCGCCCTGGGCCTGTGCGGTCGGGGGGGGGGGGGTTGAAGCCAAGCCCGCAGGGCTCCCGGAGCGGCCAGAGAAAGAAGGGCCCATGGAGAGGTAGGCGAGGTGGGCAGGGGGCGCCACCTTACTCTCCTCAGCTCCCTGAGGTAGAGAGAGACAGAGACAGAGACAGAGAGAGAGATCCCTGGCCTTTGAGTCTCTGCCTCCACCGCTGGCTGGTGCCAACTCACACGCCATCCCACTTCCACCCATCACCCCCACGCCTGCCCCGGGGCCAACCCCACCACACAGAGGCCTGTTCCTGCTCACCTCTGTGCCAGTCCCTTCCCGACCTGACCCCAGTGCAGGGGAGAAGATTCAGACAAGTCTTTCCTTGTCCCTCTGCATGACAAGAGACTTCCTCCCCTCTCCCATTCCACAGGCCCACCCGGGACATCCACCTTTGTCATTAGCTCAGGAGAGAATGCAAGATGAGAATCTCTGCTATTGTGTGGGGAGACTCAGTTTCCCGGGTTTCCCCCTTGGACACATGTTCTTGAGCTGGGTGTGATTTTCTCCAGACAACCCGTCTTGTTAAGGAATTGGCAGCCCTAAGAACCTGAAGAGAAAGGGCGGATGGGGATTCTCTCTCTGCCCCCGACAGCCCCGAGCTGGGTCGGTCCCTCAGACCTGGCCAGGGGCAGCTCATCCCCCGGCGCCCTTCCCAGGGGCATCCAAGGGCAGGCTCGGCGCCAGCCCCACCCCGCTCGCCCACTGCCACGACCATCGTCCTCCCTCGGGGGGCCTGGGCAGGACAGGGACCCGGGTGTGGGAGGCCTGCAGGTCTCAAGTCTGGCACACCGTTTACCAGGCTGCTTCCTCCTCTGACGGGGGCCTAGCACACGCCCCAGGGGACTTGGCAGCCGCCCCCAGGGCTCTAGTCTCTGGAACTCGTCCCCTTGGAACGGGCCTGGCCCAGGTGCCAGGTTCGGATGGTCGGCCAGCCTCCTCTTGAGAAAGCAGGCAAGCCGAGCCAGGTTTGCAGTGGCCCTGGCGTGACACCTGCGACCTCAGGCAGAGGGCCTCACGCGTGCCCTCCATGGCGGATTTCTCCCCGGATCCGGGGCCTGGGCACTAGGAAGGCCGGGCCTCCCCGACTCCCGGCAGGAGGGGCTAGCCCAGTTGCGCCCTGGCCCCCAAAGCCTGCCGTGCCATCTGCCTGTCTCGGCTCTTCTGACTCCACAGAGCCTTTCCTACACCTTGGCTGCCTGCAGTGGCAAAGTGCAGGCGTGGGGTGAGGCTATGGCTTTGTCTTTCCAGGAAGAAAGGAACCCCTGGCCGAAGCAGCTGGCCCAGGCAGAGCCTTGAGCTTGCAGCCCAGTACGCCTGTGGTCATCAGTTCCAGAGCAATGTTTCCGAGGCAGGGAAGCGGCCTCCAAGCTGAGTGGGAGTGGGGGAGGGGAGGGAGCCAACAGCTGAAGCCGAGTCCAGAAGGGCGGCGATGGAACAGCTGCAGCTGGGTCAGAGCCTGGAGGGAGGGCGGGGCATTCACTGAGGACCCCCGAGGTCAGCCCTAGGCCCCGGCGGTCGCGCAGGCGCCCTGGGCCTGTGCGGTCGGGGGGGGGGGGGTTGAAGCCAAGCCCGCAGGGCTCCCGGAGCGGCCAGAGAAAGAAGGGCCCATGGAGAGGTAGGCGAGGTGGGCAGGGGGCGCCACCTTACTCTCCTCAGCTCCCTGAGGTAGAGAGAGACAGAGACAGAGACAGAGAGAGAGATCCCTGGCCTTTGAGTCTCTGCCTCCACCGCTGGCTGGTGCCAACTCACACGCCATCCCACTTCCACCCATCACCCCCACGCCTGCCCCGGGGCCAACCCCACCACACAGAGGCCTGTTCCTGCTCACCTCTGTGCCAGTCCCTTCCCGACCTGACCCCAGTGCAGGGGAGAAGATTCAGACAAGTCTTTCCTTGTCCCTCTGCATGACAAGAGACTTCCTCCCCTCTCCCATTCCACAGGCCCACCCGGGACATCCACCTTTGTCATTAGCTCAGGAGAGAATGCAAGATGAGAATCTCTGCTATTGTGTGGGGAGACTCAGTTTCCCGGGTTTCCCCCTTGGACACATGTTCTTGAGCTGGGTGTGATTTTCTCCAGACAACCCGTCTTGTTAAGGAATTGGCAGCCCTAAGAACCTGAAGAGAAAGGGCGGATGGGGATTCTCTCTCTGCCCCCGACAGCCCCGAGCTGGGTCGGTCCCTCAGACCTGGCCAGGGGCAGCTCATCCCCCGGCGCCCTTCCCAGGGGCATCCAAGGGCAGGCTCGGCGCCAGCCCCACCCCGCTCGCCACTGCCACGACCATCGTCCTCCCTCGGGGGGCCTGGGCAGGACAGGGACCCGGGTGTGGGAGGCCTGCAGGTCTCAAGTCTGGCACACCGTTTACCAGGCTGCTTCCTCCTCTGACGGGGGCCTAGCACACGCCCCAGGGGACTTGGCAGCCGCCCCCAGGGCTCTAGTCTCTGGAACTCGTCCCCTTGGAACGGGCCTGGCCCAGGTGCCAGGTTCGGATGGTCGGCCAGCCTCCTCTTGGGAAAGCAGGCAAGCCGAGCCAGGTTTGCAGTGGCCCTGGCGTGACACCTGCGACCTGAGGCAGAGGGCCTCACGCGTGCCCTCCATGGCGGATTTCTCCCCGGATCCGGGGCCTGGGCACTAGGAAGGCCGGGCCTCCCCGACTCCCGGCAGGAGGGGCTAGCCCAGTTGCGCCCTGGCCCCCAAAGCCTGCCGTGCCATCTGCCTGTCTCGGCTCTTCTGACTCCACAGAGCCTTTCCTACACCTTGGCTGCCTGCAGTGGCAAAGTGCAGGCGTGGGGTGAGGCTATGGCTTTGTCTTTCCAGGAAGAAAGGAACCCCTGGCCGAAGCAGCTGGCCCAGGCAGAGCCTTGAGCTTGCAGCCCAGTACGCCTGTGGTCATCAGTTCCAGAGCAATGTTTCCGAGGCAGGGAAGCGGCCTCCAAGCTGAGTGGGAGTGGGGGAGGGGAGGGAGCCAACAGCTGAAGCCGAGTCCAGAAGGGCGGCGATGGAACAGCTGCAGCTGGGTCAGAGCCTGGAGGGAGGGCGGGGCATTCACTGAGGACCCCCGAGGTCAGCCCTAGGCCCCGGCGGTCGCGCATGCGCCCTGGGCCTGTGCGGTCGGGGGGGGGGGGGGGGGTTGAAGCCAAGCCCGCAGGGCTCCCGGAGCGGCCAGAGAAAGAAGGGCCCATGGAGAGGTAGGCGAGGTGGGCAGGGGGCGCCACCTTACTCTCCTCAGCTCCCTGAGGTAGAGAGAGACAGAGACAGAGACAGAGAGAGAGATCCCTGGCCTTTGAGTCTCTGCCTCCACCGCTGGCTGGTGCCAACTCACACGCCATCCCACTTCCACCCATCACCCCCACGCCTGCCCCGGGGCCAACCCCACCACACAGAGGCCTGTTCCTGCTCACCTCTGTGCCAGTCCCTTCCCGACCTGACCCCAGTGCAGGGGAGAAGATTCAGACAAGTCTTTCCTTGTCCCTCTGCATGACAAGAGACTTCCTCCCCTCTCCCATTCCACAGGCCCACCCGGGACATCCACCTTTGTCATTAGCTCAGGAGAGAATGCAAGATGAGAATCTCTGCTATTGTGTGGGGAGACTCAGTTTCCCGGGTTTCCCCCTTGGACACATGTTCTTGAGCTGGGTGTGATTTTCTCCAGACAACCCGTCTTGTTAAGGAATTGGCAGCCCTAAGAACCTGAAGAGAAAGGGCGGATGGGGATTCTCTCTCTGCCCCCGACAGCCCCGAGCTGGGTCGGTCCCTCAGACCTGGCCAGGGGCAGCTCATCCCCCGGCGCCCTTCCCAGGGGCATCCAAGGGCAGGCTCGGCGCCAGCCCCACCCCGCTCGCCACTGCCACGACCATCGTCCTCCCTCGGGGGGCCTGGGCAGGACAGGGACCCGGGTGTGGGAGGCCTGCAGGTCTCAAGTCTGGCACACCGTTTACCAGGCTGCTTCCTCCTCTGACGGGGGCCTAGCACACGCCCCAGGAGACTTGGCAGCCGCCCCCAGGGCTCTAGTCTCTGGAACTCGTCCCCTTGGAACGGGCCTGGCCCAGGTGCCAGGTTCGGATGGTCGGCCAGCCTCCTCTTGAGAAAGCAGGCAAGCCGAGCCAGGTTTGCAGTGGCCCTGGCGTGACACCTGCGACCTCAGGCAGAGGGCCTCACGCGTGCCCTCCATGGCGGATTTCTCCCCGGATCCGGGGCCTGGGCACTAGGAAGGCCGGGCCTCCCCGACTCCCGGCAGGAGGGGCTAGCCCAGTTGCGCCCTGGCCCCCAAAGCCTGCCGTGCCATCTGCCTGTCTCGGCTCTTCTGACTCCACAGAGCCTTTCCTACACCTTGGCTGCCTGCAGTGGCAAAGTGCAGGCGTGGGGTGAGGCTATGGCTTTGTCTTTCCAGGAAGAAAGGAACCCCTGGCCGAAGCAGCTGGCCCAGGCAGAGCCTTGAGCTTGCAGCCCAGTACGCCTGTGGTCATCAGTTCCAGAGCAATGTTTCCGAGGCAGGGAAGCGGCCTCCAAGCTGAGTGGGAGTGGGGGAGGGGAGGGAGCCAACAGCTGAAGCCGAGTCCAGAAGGGCGGCGATGGAACAGCTGCAGCTGGGTCAGAGCCTGGAGGGAGGGCGGGGCATTCACTGAGGACCCCCGAGGTCAGCCCTAGGCCCCGGCGGTCGCGCAGGCGCCCTGGGCCTGTGCGGTCGGGGGGGGGGGGGGTTGAAGCCAAGCCCGCAGGGCTCCCGGAGCGGCCAGAGAAAGAAGGGCCCATGGAGAGGTAGGCGAGGTGGGCAGGGGGCGCCACCTTACTCTCCTCAGCTCCCTGAGGTAGAGAGAGACAGAGACAGAGACAGAGAGAGAGATCCCTGGCCTTTGAGTCTCTGCCTCCACCGCTGGCTGGTGCCAACTCACACGCCATCCCACTTCCACCCATCACCCCCACGCCTGCCCCGGGGCCAACCCCACCACACAGAGGCCTGTTCCTGCTCACCTCTGTGCCAGTCCCTTCCCGACCTGACCCCAGTGCAGGGGAGAAGATTCAGACAAGTCTTTCCTTGTCCCTCTGCATGACAAGAGACTTCCTCCCCTCTCCCATTCCACAGGCCCACCCGGGACATCCACCTTTGTCATTAGCTCAGGAGAGAATGCAAGATGAGAATCTCTGCTATTGTGTGGGGAGACTCAGTTTCCCGGGTTTCCCCCTTGGACACATGTTCTTGAGCTGGGTGTGATTTTCTCCAGACAACCCGTCTTGTTAAGGAATTGGCAGCCCTAAGAACCTGAAGAGAAAGGGCGGATGGGGATTCTCTCTCTGCCCCCGACAGCCCCGAGCTGGGTCGGTCCCTCAGACCTGGCCAGGGGCAGCTCATCCCCCGGCGCCCTTCCCAGGGGCATCCAAGGGCAGGCTCGGCGCCAGCCCCACCCCGCTCGCCACTGCCACGACCATCGTCCTCCCTCGGGGGGCCTGGGCAGGACAGGGACCCGGGTGTGGGAGGCCTGCAGGTCTCAAGTCTGGCACACCGTTTACCAGGCTGCTTCCTCCTCTGACGGGGGCCTAGCACACGCCCCAGGGGACTTGGCAGCCGCCCCCAGGGCTCTAGTCTCTGGAACTCGTCCCCTTGGAACGGGCCTGGCCCAGGTGCCAGGTTCGGATGGTCGGCCAGCCTCCTCTTGGGAAAGCAGGCAAGCCGAGCCAGGTTTGCAGTGGCCCTGGCGTGACACCTGCGACCTGAGGCAGAGGGCCTCACGCGTGCCCTCCATGGCGGATTTCTCCCCGGATCCGGGGCCTGGGCACTAGGAAGGCCGGGCCTCCCCGACTCCCGGCAGGAGGGGCTAGCCCAGTTGCGCCCTGGCCCCCAAAGCCTGCCGTGCCATCTGCCTGTCTCGGCTCTTCTGACTCCACAGAGCCTTTCCTACACCTTGGCTGCCTGCAGTGGCAAAGTGCAGGCGTGGGGTGAGGCTATGGCTTTGTCTTTCCAGGAAGAAAGGAACCCCTGGCCGAAGCAGCTGGCCCAGGCAGAGCCTTGAGCTTGCAGCCCAGTACGCCTGTGGTCATCAGTTCCAGAGCAATGTTTCCGAGGCAGGGAAGCGGCCTCCAAGCTGAGTGGGAGTGGGGGAGGGGAGGGAGCCAACAGCTGAAGCCGAGTCCAGAAGGGCGGCGATGGAACAGCTGCAGCTGGGTCAGAGCCTGGAGGGAGGGCGGGGCATTCACTGAGGACCCCCGAGGTCAGCCCTAGGCCCGGCGGTCGCGCATGCGCCCTGGGCCTGTGCGGTCGGGGGGGGGGGGGTTGAAGCCAAGCCCGCAGGGCTCCCGGAGCGGCCAGAGAAAGAAGGGCCCATGGAGAGGTAGGCGAGGTGGGCAGGGGGGCGCCACCTTACTCTCCTCAGCTCCCTGAGGTAGAGAGAGACAGAGACAGAGACAGAGAGAGAGATCCCTGGCCTTTGAGTCTCTGCCTCCACCGCTGGCTGGTGCCAACTCACACGCCATCCCACTTCCACCCATCACCCCCACGCCTGCCCCGGGGCCAACCCCACCACACAGAGGCCTGTTCCTGCTCACCTCTGTGCCAGTCCCTTCCCGACCTGACCCCAGTGCAGGGGAGAAGATTCAGACAAGTCTTTCCTTGTCCCTCTGCATGACAAGAGACTTCCTCCCCTCTCCCATTCCACAGGGCCCACCCGGGACATCCACCTTTGTCATTAGCTCAGGAGAGAATGCAAGATGAGAATCTCTGCTATTGTGTGGGGAGACTCAGTTTCCCGGGTTTCCCCCTTGGACACATGTTCTTGAGCTGGGTGTGATTTTCTCCAGACAACCCGTCTTGTTAAGGAATTGGCAGCCCTAAGAACCTGAAGAGAAAGGGCGGATGGGGATTCTCTCTCTGCCCCCGACAGCCCCGAGCTGGGTCGGTCCCTCAGACCTGGCCAGGGGCAGCTCATCCCCCGGCGCCCTTCCCAGGGGCATCCAAGGGCAGGCTCGGCGCCAGCCCCCCACCCCGCTCGCCACTGCCACGACCATCGTCCTCCCTCGGGGGGCCTGGGCAGGACAGGGACCCGGGTGTGGGAGGCCTGCAGGTCTCAAGTCTGGCACACCGTTTACCAGGCTGCTTCCTCCTCTGACGGGGGCCTAGCACACGCCCCAGGAGACTTGGCAGCCGCCCCCAGGGCTCTAGTCTCTGGAACTCGTCCCCTTGGAACGGGCCTGGCCCAGGTGCCAGGTTCGGATGGTCGGCCAGCCTCCTCTTGAGAAAGCAGGCAAGCCGAGCCAGGTTTGCAGTGGCCCTGGCGTGACACCTGCGACCTCAGGCAGAGGGCCTCACGCGTGCCCTCCATGGCGGATTTCTCCCCGGATCCGGGGCCTGGGCACTAGGAAGGCCGGGCCTCCCCGACTCCCGGCAGGAGGGGCTAGCCCAGTTGCGCCCTGGCCCCCCAAAGCCTGCCGTGCCATCTGCCTGTCCTCGGCTCTTCTGACTCCACAGAGCCTTTCCTACACCTTGGCTGCCTGCAGTGGCAAAGTGCAGGCGTGGGGTGAGGCTATGGCTTTGTCTTTCCAGGAAGAAAGGAACCCCTGGCCGAAGCAGCTGGCCCAGGCAGAGCCTTGAGCTTGCAGCCCAGTACGCCTGTGGTCATCAGTTCCAGAGCAATGTTTCCGAGGCAGGGAAGCGGCCTCCAAGCTGAGTGGGAGTGGGGGAGGGGAGGGAGCCAACAGCTGAAGCCGAGTCCAGAAGGGCGGCGATGGAACAGCTGCAGCTGGGTCAGAGCCTGGAGGGAGGGCGGGGCATTCACTGAGGACCCCGAGGTCAGCCCTAGGCCCCGGCGGTCGCGCAGGCGCCCTGGGCCTGTGCGGTCGGGGGGGGGGGGGTTGAAGCCAAGCCCGCAGGGCTCCCGGAGCGGCCAGAGAAAGAAGGGCCCATGGAGAGGTAGGCGAGGTGGGCAGGGGGCGCCACCTTACTCTCCTCAGCTCCCTGAGGTAGAGAGAGACAGAGACAGAGACAGAGAGAGAGATCCCTGGCCTTTGAGTCTCTGCCTCCACCGCTGGCTGGTGCCAACTCACACGCCATCCCACTTCCACCCATCACCCCCACGCCTGCCCCGGGGCCAACCCCACCACACAGAGGCCTGTTCCTGCTCACCTCTGTGCCAGTCCCTTCCCGACCTGACCCCAGTGCAGGGGAGAAGATTCAGACAAGTCTTTCTTGTCCCTCTGCATGACAAGAGACTTCCTCCCCTCTCCATTCCACAGGCCCACCCGGGACATCCACCTTTGTCATTAGCTCAGGAGAGAATGCAAGATGAGAATCTCTGCTATTGTGTGGGGAGACTCAGTTTCCCGGGTTTCCCCTTGGACACATGTTCTTGAGCTGGGTGT
>NW_026691409.1:0-111277 GCF_020826845.1 Diceros bicornis minor | reverse complement strand
CATGGCGGGTTTCTCCCGGAGCCGTGGCCTGGACACTAGGAAGGCCGGGCCTCCCCGACTCCCGGGAGGAGGGGCTAGCCCACTTGCGCCCTGGCCCCCAAACCCTCTGGTGCCATCTGCCTGTCTCGGCACTTCTGACTCCACAGAGCCTTTCCTACATCTGGGCTGCCTGCCGTGGCAAAGTGCAGGCGTGGGGTGAGGCCATGGCTTTGTCTTTCCAGGAAAAAATGAGCCCCTGGCCGAAGCAGCAGGCCCAGGCAGAGCCTTGAGCTTGAAGCCAGTAGGTCTGTGGCCCTCAGGGCCAGAGCAATGCTTTCAAGGCAGGGAAGCGGCCTGCAAGCTGAGTGGGAGTGGGGGAGGGGAGGAGACAGCTGAAGCCGAGTCCAGAAGGGCGGCGATGGAAGAGCTGCAGCTGGGTCAGAGCCTGGAGGGAGGGGGGGCCTTCACTGAGGACCCCCCCCCCCCGAGGCCAGCCCTAGGCCCCGGCGGGTCGCGCATGCGCCTTGGCCTGTGCGGTGTGTGGGGGGTTGAACCCAAGCCCGCAGGGCTCCGGAGCGGCCAGAGAATGAAGGGCCCATGGAGAGGTAGGCGAGGTGGGCAGGGGGCGCCACCTTACTCTGCTCAGCTCCCTGAGGGAGAGAGAGAGAGACAGAGACAGAGAGAGAGATCCCTGACCTCTGAGTCTCTGCCTCCACCGCTGGCTGGTGCCAACTCACGCGCCATCCCACTTCCAGCCATCACCCCCACGCCTGCCCCGGGGCCAGCCCCACCACAGAGAGGCCGGTTGGTTCCTGCTCACCTCTGTGCCGTCCCTTCCGACCTGACCCCAGTGCAGGGGATAAGCTTCAGACAAGTCTTTCCATGTCCCTCTGCATGACAATAGACTTCCTCCCTCTCCCATTCCACAGGCCCACCCGGGACATCCACCTTTGTCATTAGCTCAGGAGAGGATGCAAGATGAGAATCTCTGCTATTGTGTGGGGAGACTCAGTTTCCCGGGTTTCCCCCATGGACACATGTTCTTCAGCTGGGTCTGATTTTCTCCAGACAAGCTGTCTTGGGAAGGATTTGGCCAGCCCTAAGAACCTGAAGGGAAAGGGCGGAGGGGGGTTCTCTCTCTGCCCCCGACAGCCCCGAGCTGGGTCGGTCCCTCAGACCCGGCCAGGGGCAGCCCATCCCCGGCGCCCTTCCCCGGGGCATCCAAGGGCAGGCTCGGCGCCAGCCCCACCCCGCTCGCCACTGCCCGACCATCGTCCTCCCTCGGGGGGCCTGGGCAGGACAGGGACCCGGCTGTGGGAGGCCTCCAGATCTCAGGCCTGGCACACCGTTTACCAGGCTGCTTCCTCCTCTGACGGGGGCCCAGCACACGCCCCAGGAGACTTGGCAGCCGCCCCCAGGGCTCTAGCCTCTGGAACTCGTCCCCTTGGAAGGGGCTTGGCCCAGGTGCCAGGTTCGGCTGGTCGGCCAGCCTCCTTTGGAGAAAGCAGGCAAGCCGAGCCAGGCTTGCAGTGGCCCTGGCGTGACACCTGCCACCTTCAGGCAGAGGGCCTCCCGCGTGCCCTCCATGGCGGGTTTCTCCCGGAGCCGTGGCCTGGGCACTAGGAAGGCCGGGCCTCCCCGACTCCCGGAGGAGGGGCTAGCCCACTTGCGCCCTGGCCCCCAAACCCTCTGGTGCCATCTGCCTGTCTCGGCACTTCTGACTCCACAGAGCCTTTCCTACATCTGGGCTGCCTGCCGTGGCAAAGTCCAGGCGTGGGGTGAGGCCATGGCTTTGTCTTTCCAGGAAAAAATGAGCCCCTGGCCGAAGCAGCAGGCCCAGGCAGAGCTTTGAGCTTGAAGCCCAGTAGGTCTGTGGCCCTCAGGGCCAGAGCAATGCTTTCAAGGCAGGGAAGCGGCCTGCAAGCTGAGTGGGAGTGGGGGGAGGGGAGGAGACAGCTGAAGCCGAGTCCAGAAGGGCGGCGATGGAAGAGCTGCAGCTGGGTCAGAGCCTGGAGGGAGGGCGGGGCCTTCACTGAGGACCCCCCCGCCCCCCGAGGCCAGCCCTAGGCCCCGGCGGTCGCGCATGCGCCCTTGGCCTGTGCGGTGTGTGGGGGCTTGAACCCAAGCCGCAGGGCTCCCGGAGCGGCCAGAGAAAGAAGGGCCCATGGAGAGGTAGGCGAGGTGGGCAGGGGGCGCCACCTTACTCTGCTCAGCTCCCTGAGGGAGAGAGAGAGAGAACAGAGACAGAGAGAGAGATCCCTGACCTCTGAGTCTCTGCCTCCACCGCTGGCTGGTGCCAACTCACGTGCCATCCACTTCCAGCCATCACCCCCACGCCTGCCCCGGGGCCCAGCCCCACCACAGAGAGGCCGGTTGGTTCCTGCTCACCTCTGTGCAGTCCCTTCCCGACCTGACCCCAGTGCAGGGGATAAGCTTCAGACAAGTCTTTCCATGTCTCTCTGCAGGACAATAGACTTCCTCCCCTCTCCCATTCCACAGGCCCACCCACCCAGGACATCCACCTTTGTCATTAGCTCAGGAGAGGATGCAAGATGAGAATCTCTGCTATTGTGTGGGGTGACTCACTTTCCCGGGTTTCCCCCCATGGACACTGTTCTTCAGCTGGGTCTGATTTTCTCCAGACAAGCTGTCTTGGGAAGGATTTGGCCAGCCCTAAGAACCTGAAGGGGAAAGGGCGGAGGGGGGTTCTCTCTCTGCCCCCGACAGCCCCGAGCTGGGTCGGTCCCTCAGACCCGGCCAGGGGCAGCCCATCCCCCGGCGCCCTTCCCCGGGGCATCAAGGGCAGGCTCGGCGCCAGCCCCACCCCGCTCGCCACTGCCCGACCATCGTCCTCCCTCGGGGGGCCTGGGCAGGACAGGGACCCGGCTGTGGAGGCCTCCAGATCTCAGGCCTGGCACACCGTTTACCAGGCTGCTTCCTCCTCTGACGGGGGCCCAGCACACGCCCCAGGAGACTTGGCAGCCGCCCCCAGGGCTCTAGCCTCTGGAACTCGTCCCCTTGGAAGGGGCTTGGCCCAGGTGCCAGGTTCGGCTGGTCGGCCAGCCTCCTTTGGAGAAAGCAGGCAAGCCGAGCCAGGCTTGCAGTGGCCCTGGCGTGACACCTGCCACCTCAGGCAGAGGGCCTCCCGCGTGCCCTCCATGGCGGGTTTCTCCCGGAGCCGTGGCCTGGGCACTAGGAAGGCCGGGCCTCCCCGACTCCCGGGAGGAGGGGCTAGCCCACTTGCGCCCTGGCCCCCAAACCCTCTGGTGCCATCTGCCTGTCTCGGCACTTCTGACTCCACAGAGCCTTTCCTACATCTGGGCTGCCTGCCGTGGCAAAGTGCAGGCGTGGGGGTGAGGCCATGGCTTTGTCTTTCCAGGAAAAAATGAGCCCCTGGCCGAAGCAGCAGGCCCAGGCAGAGCTTTGAGCTTGAAGCCCAGTAGGTCTGTGGCCCTAAGGGCCAGAGCAATGCTTTCAAGGCAGGGAAGCGGCCTGCAAGCTGAGTGGGAGTGGGGGAGGGGAGGGAGACAGCTGAAGCCGAGTCCAGAAGGGCGGCGATGGAAGAGCTGCAGCTGGGTCAGAGCCTGGAGGGAGGGCGGGGCCTTCACTGAGGACCCCCCCCGCCCCCCGAGGCCAGCCCTAGGCCCGGCGGTCGCGCATGCGCCCTTGGCCTGTGCGGTGTGTGGGGGCTTGAACCCAAGCCCGCAGGGCTCCCGGAGCGGCCAGAGAAAGAAGGGCCCATGGAGAGGTAGGCGAGGTGGGCAGGGGGCGCCACCTTACTCTGCTCAGCTCCCTGAGGGAGAGAGAGAGAGACAGAGACAGAGAGAGAGATCCCTGACCTCTGAGTCTCTGCCTCCACCGCTGGCTGTGCCACTCACGCGCCATCCCACTTCCAGCCATCACCCCCACGCCTGCCCCGGGGCCAGCCCCACCACAGAGAGGCCGGTTGGTTCCTGCTCACCTCTGTGCAGTCCCTTCCCGACCTGACCCCAGTGCAGGGGATAAGCTCAGACAAGTCTTTCCATGTCTCTCTGCAGGACAATAGACTTCCTCCCCTCTCCCATTCCACAGGCCCACCCACCCAGGACATCCACCTTTGTCATTAGCTCAGGAGAGGATGCAAGATGAGAATCTCTGCTATTGTGTGGGGTGACTCACTTTCCCGGGTTTTCCCCCATGGACACATGTTCTTCAGCTGGGTCTGATTTTCTCCAGACAAGCTGTCTTGGGAAGGATTTGGCCAGCCCTAAGAACCTGAAGGGAAAGGGCCGAGGGGGGTTCTCTCTCTGCCCCCGACAGCCCCGAGCTGGGTCGGTCCCTCAGACCTGGCCAGGGGCAGCCCATCCCCCGGCGCCCTTCCCCGGGGCATCCAAGGGCAGGCTCGGCGCCAGCCCCACCCCGCTCGCCACTGCCCGACCATCGTCCTCCCTTGGGGGGCCTGGGCAGGACAGGGACCCGGCTGTGGGAGGCCTCCAGATCTCAGGCCTGGCACACCGTTACCAGGCTGCTTCCTCCTCTGACGGGGGCCCAGCACACGCCCCAGGAGACTTGGCAGCCGCCCCCAGGGCTCTATCCTCTGGAACTCGTCCCCTTGGAAGGGGCCTGGCCCAGGTGCCAGGTTCGGCTGGTCGGCCAGCCTCCTTTGGAGAAAGCAGGCAAGCCGAGCCAGGCTTGCAGTGGCCCTGGCGTGACACCTGCCACCTCAGGCAGAGGGCCTCCCGCGTGCCCTCCATGGCGGGTTTCTCCCCGGAGCCGTGGCCTGGGCACTAGGAAGGCCGGGCCTCCCCGACTCCCGGGAGGAGGGGCTAGCCCACTTGCGCCCTGGCCCCCAAACCCTCTGGTGCCATCTGCCCTGTCTCGGCACTTCTGACTCCACAGAGCCTTTCCTACATCTGGGCTGCCTGCCGTGGCAAAGTGCAGGCGTGGGGTGAGGCCATGGCTTTGTCTTTCCAGGAAAAAATGAGCCCCTGGCCGAAGCAGCAGGCCCAGGCGGAGCCTTGAGCTTGAAGCCCAGTAGGTCTGTGGCCCTCAGGGCCAGAGCAATGCTTTCAAGGCAGGGAAGCGGCCTGCAAGCTGAGTGGGAGTGGGGGAGGGGAGGGAGACAGCTGAAGCCGAGTCCAGAAGGGCGGCGATGGAAGAGCTGCAGCTGGGTCAGAGCCTGGAGGGAGGGGGGGCCTTCACTGAGGACCCCCCCCCCGAGGCCAGCCCTAGGCCCCGGCGGTCGCGCATGCGCCCTTGGCCTGTGCGGTGTGTGGGGGGTTGAACCCAAGCCCGCAGGGCTCCCGGAGCGGCCAGAGAATGAAGGGCCCATGGAGAGGTAGGCGAGGTGGTCAGGGGGCGCCACCTTACTCTGCTCAGCTCCCTGAGGGAGAGAGAGAGAGACAGAGACAGAGAGAGAGATCCCTGACCCTCTGAGTCTCTGCCTCCACCGCTGGCTGGTGCCAACTCACGCGCCATCCCACTTCCAGCCATCACCCCCACGCCTGCCCCGGGGCCAGCCCCACCACAGAGAGGCCGGTTGGTTCCTGCTCACCTCTGTGCCGTCCCTTCCCGACCTGACCCCAGTGCAGGGGATAAGCTTCAGACAAGTCTTTCCATGTCCCTCTGCATGACAATAGACTTCCTCCCCTCTCCCATTCCACAGGCCCACCCGGGACATCCACCTTTGTCATTAGCTCAGGAGAGGATGCAAGATGAGAATCTCTGCTATTGTGTGGGGAGACTCAGTTTCCCGGGTTTCCCCCATGGACACATGTTCTTCAGCTGGGTCTGATTTTCTCCAGACAAGCTGTCTTGGGAAGGATTTGGCCAGCCCTAAGAACCTGAAGGGAAAGGGCGGAGGGGGGTTCTCTCTCTGCCCCCGACAGCCCCGAGCTGGGTCGGTCCCTCAGACCCGGCCAGGGGCCAGCCCATCCCCCGGCGCCCTTCCCCGGGGCATCCAAGGGCAGGCTCGGCGCCAGCCCCACCCCGCTCGCCACTGCCCGACCATCGTCCTCCCTCGGGGGGGCCTGGGCAGGACAGGGACCCGGCTGTGGGAGGCCTCCAGATCTCAGGCCTGGCACACCGTTTACCAGGCTGCTTCCTCCTCTGACGGGGGCCCAGCACACGCCCCAGGAGACTTGGCAGCGCCCCCAGGGCTCTATCCTCTGGAACTCGTCCCCTTGGAAGGGGCTTAGCCCAGGTGCCAGGTTCGGCTGGTCGGCCAGCCTCCTTTGGAGAAAGCAGGCAAGCCGAGCCAGGCTTGCAGTGGCCCTGCGTGACACCTGCCACCTCAGGCAGAGGGCCTCCCGCGTGCCCTCCATGGCGGGTTTCTCCCCGGAGCCGTGGCCTGGGCACTAGGAAGGCCGGGCCTCCCCGACTCCCGGGAGGAGGGGCTAGCCCACTTGCGCCCTGGCCCCCAAACCCTCTGGTGCCATCTGCCTGTCTCGGCACTTCTGACTCCACAGAGCCTTTCCTACATCTGGGCTGCCTGCCGTGGCAAAGTGCAGGCGTGGGGTGAGGCCATGGCTTTGTCTTTCCAGGAAAAAATGAGCCCCTGGCCGAAGCAGCAGGCCCAGGCAGAGCCTTGAGCTTGAAGCCCAGTAGGTCTGTGGCCCTCAGGGCCAGAGCCATGCTTTCAAGGCAGGGAGAGCGGCCTGCAAGCTGAGTGGGAGTGGGGGAGGGGAGGGAGACAGCTGAAGCCGAGTCCAGAAGGGCGGCGATGGAAGAGCTGCAGCTGGGTCAGAGCCTGGAGGGAGGGCGGGGCCTTCACTGAGGACCCCCCCCCGCCCCCCGAGGCCAGCCCTAGATCCGGCGGTCGCGCATGCGCCCTTGGCCTGTGCGGTGTGTGGGGGCTTGAACCCAAGCCCGCAGGGCTCCCGGAGCGGCCAGAGAAAGAAGGGCCCATGGAGAGGTAGGCGAGGTGGGCAGGGGGCGCCACCTTACTCTCCTCAACTCCCTGAGGGAGAGAGAGAGAGACAGAGACAGAGAGAGAGATCCCTGACCTCTGAGTCTCTGCCTCCACCGCTGGCTGGTGCCAACTCACGCGCCATCCCACTTCCAGCCATCACCCCCACGCCTGCCCCGGGGCCAGCCCCACCACAGAGAGGCCGGTTGGTTCCTGCTCACCTCTGTGCCGTCCCTTCCCGACCTGACCCCAGTGCAGGGGATAAGCTTCAGACAAGTCTTTCCATGTCCCTCTGCATGACAATAGACTTCCTCCCCTCTCCCATTCCACAGGCCCACCCACCCGGGACATCCACCTTTGTCATTAGCTCAGGAGAGGATGCAAGATGAGAATCTCTGCTATTGTGTGGGGAGACTCAGTTTCCCGGGTTTCCCCCATGGACACATGTTCTTCAGCTGGGTCTGATTTTCTCCAGACAAGCTGTCTTGGGAAGGATTTGGCCAGCCCTAAGAACCTGAAGGGAAAGGGCGGAGGGGGGTTCTCTCTCTGCCCCCGACAGCCCCGAGCTGGGTCGGTCCCTCAGACCTGGCCAGGGGCCAGCCCATCCCCCGGCGCCCTTCCCTGTGGCATCCAAGGGCAGGCTCGGCGCCAGCCCCACCCCGCTCGCCACTGCCCGACCATCGTCCTCCCTCGTGGGGCCTGGGCAGGACAGTGACCCGGCTGTGGGTGGTCTCCAGATCTCAGGCCTGCACACCGTTTACCAGGCTGCTTCCTCCTCTGACGGGGGGCCCAGCACACGCCCCAGGAGACTTGGCAGCCGCCCCCAGGGCTCTATCCTCTGAAACTCGTCCCCTTGGAAGGGGCCTGGCCCAGGTGCCAGGTTCGGCTGGTCGGCCAGCCTCCTTTGGAGGGAAAGCAGGCAAGCCGAGCCAGGCTTGCAGTGGCCCTGGCGTGACACCTGCCACCTCAGGCAGAGGGCCTCCCGCGTGCCCTCCATGGCGGGTTTCTCCCCGGAGCCGTGGCCTGGGCACTAGGAAGGCCGGGGCCTCCCCGACTCCCGGGAGGAGGGGCTAGCCCAGTTGCGCCCTGGCCCCCAAACCCTCTGGTGCCATCTGCCTGTCTCGGCACTTCTGACTCCACAGAGCCTTTCCTACATCTGGGCTGCCTGCCGTGGCAAAGTGCAGGCGTGGGGTGAGGCCATGCCTTCTCTTTCCAGGAAAAAGTGAGCCCCTGGCGGGAAGCAGCAGGCCCAGGCAGAGCCTTGGCTTGAAGCCCAGTAGGTCTGTGGCCCTCAGGGCCAGAGCAATGCTTTCAAGGCAGGGAAGCGGCCTGCAAGCTGAGTGGGAGTGGGGGAGGGGAGGGAGACAGCTGAAGCCGAGTCCAGAAGGGCGGCGATGGAAGAGCTGCAGCTGGGTCAGAGCCTGGAGGGAGGGCGGGGCCTTCACTGAGGACCCCCCCGCCCCCCGAGGCCAGCCCTAGGATCCGGCGGTCGCGCATGCGCCCTTGGCCTGTGCGGTGTGTGGGGGCTTGAACCCAAGCCCGCAGGGCTCCCGGAGCGGCCAGAGAAAGAAGGGCCCATGGAGAGGTAGGCGAGGTGGGCAGGGGGCGCCACCTTACTCTCCTCAGCTCCCTGAGGGAGAGAGAGAGAGACAGAGACAGAGAGAGAGATCCCTGACCTCTGAGTCTCTGCCTCCACCGCTGGCTGGTGCCAACTCACGCGCCATCCCACTTCCAGCCATCACCCCCACGCCTGCCCCGGGGCCAGCCCCACCACAGAGAGGCCGGTTGGTTCCTGCTCACCTCTGTGCCGTCCCTTCCCGACCTGACCCCAGTGCAGGGGATAAGCTTCAGACAAGTCTTTCCATGTCCCTCTGCATGACAATAGACTTCCTCCCCTCTCCCATTCCACAGGCCCACCCGGGACATCCACCTTTGTCATTAGCTCAGGAGAGGATGCAAGATGAGAATCTCTGCTATTGTGTGGGGAGACTCAGTTTCCCGGGTTTCCCCCATGGACACATGTTCTTCAGCTGGGTCTGATTTTCTCCAGACAAGCTGTCTTGGGAAGGATTTGGCCAGCCCTAAGAAGCTGAAGGGAAAGGGCGGAGGGGGGGTTCTCTCTCTGCCCCCGACAGCCCCGAGCTGGGTCGGTCCCTCAGACCTGGCCAGGGGCAGCCCATCCCCCGGCGCCCTTCCCCGGGGCATCCAAGGGCAGGCTCGGCGCCAGCCCCACCCCGCTCGCCACTGCCCGACCATCGTCCTCCCTCGTGGGGCCTGGGCAGGACAGTGACCCGGCTGTGGGGTGGTCTCCAGATCTCAGGCCTGGCACACCGTTTACCAGGCTGCTTCCTCCTCTGACGGGGGCCCAGCACACGCCCCAGGAGACTTGGCAGCCGCCCCCAGGGCTCTATCCTCTGAAACTCGTCCCTTGGAAGGGGCCTGGCCCAGGTGCCAGGTTCGGCTGGTCGGCCAGCCTCCTTTGGAGAAAGCAGGCAAGCCGAGCCAGGCTTGCAGTGGCCCTGGCGTGACACCTGCCACCTCAGGCAGAGGGCCTCCCGCGTGCCCTCCATGGCGGGTTTCTCCCCGGAGCCGTGGCCTGGGCACTAGGAAGGCCGGGCCTCCCCGACTCCCGGGAGGAGGGGCTAGCCCAGTTGCGCCCTGGCCCCCAAACCCTCTGGTGCCATCTGCCTGTCTCGGCACTTCTGACTCCACAGAGCCTTTCCTACATCTGGGCTGCCTGCCGTGGCAAAGTGCAGGCGTGGGGTGAGGCCATGCCTTCTCTTTCCAGGAAAAAGTGAGCCCCTGGCGGAGAGCAGCAGGCCCAGGCAGAGCCTTGAGGCTTGAAGCCCAGTAGGTCTGTGGCCCTCAGGGCCAGAGCCATGCTTTCAGGCAGGGAAGCGGCCTGCAAGCTGAGTGGGAGTGGGGGAGGGGAGGGAGACAGCTGAAGCCGAGTCCAGAAGGGCGGCGATGGAAGAGCTGCAGCTGGGTCAGAGCCTGGAGGGAGGGCGGGGCCTTCACTGAGGACCCCCCCCCCGAGGCCAGCCCTAGGCCCCGGCGGTCCGCGCATGCGCCCTTGGCCTGTGCGGTGTGTGGGGGGTTGAACCCAAGCCCGCAGGGCTCCCGGAGCGGCAGAGAATGAAGGGCCATGGAGAGGTAGGCGAGGTGGTCAGGGGGCGCCACCTTACTCTGCTCAGCTCCCTGAGGGAGAGAGAGAGAGACAGAGACAGAGAGAGAGATCCCTGACCTCTGAGTCTCTGCCTCCACCGCTGGCTGGTGCCAACTCACGCGCCATCCCACTTCCAGCCATCACCCCCACGCCTGCCCGGGGCCAGCCCCACCACAGAGAGGCCGGTTGGTTCCTGCTCACCTCTGTGCCGTCCCTTCCCGACCTGACCCCAGTGCAGGGGATAAGCTTCAGACAAGTCTTTCCATGTCCCTCTGCATGACAATAGACTTCCTCCCCTCTCCATTCCACAGGCCCACCCGGGACATCCACCTTTGTCATTAGCTCAGGAGAGGATGCAAGATGAGAATCTCTGCTATTGTGTGGGGAGACTCAGTTTCCCGGGTTTCCCCCGATGGACACATGTTCTTCAGCTGGGTCTGATTTTCTCAGACAAGCTGTCTTGGAAGGATTTGGCCAGCCCTAAGAACCTGAAGGGAAAGGGCGGAGGGGGGTTCTCTCTCTGCCCCCGACAGCCCCGAGCTGGTCGGTCCCTCAGACCCGGCCAGGGGCAGCCCATTCCCCGGCGCCCTTCCCGGGGCATCCAAGGGCAGGCTGGGCGCCAGCCCCACCCCGCTCGCCACTGCCCGACCATCGTCCTCCCTCGGGGGGCCTGGGCAGGACAGGGACCCGGCTGTGGGAGGCCTCCAGATCTCAGGCCTGGCACACCGTTTACCAGGCTGCTTCCTCCTCTGACGGGGGCCCAGCACACGCCCCAGGAGACTTGGCAGCCGCCCCCAGGGCTCTAGCCTCTGGAACTCGTCCCCTTGGAAGGGGCCTGGCCCAGGTGCCAGGTTCGGCTGGTCGGCCAGCCTCCTTTGGAGAAAGCAGGCAAGCCGAGCCAGGCTTGCAGTGGCCCTGGCGTGACACCTGCCACCTCAGGCAGAGGGCCTCCCGCGTGCCCTCCATGGCGGGTTTCTCCCCGAGCCGTGGGCCTGGACACTAGGAAGGCCGGGCCTCCCCGACTCCCGGGAGGAGGGGCTAGCCACTTGCGCCCTGGCCCCCAAACCCTCTGGTGCCATCTGCCTGTCTCGGCACTTCTGACTCCACAGAGCCTTTCCTACATCTGGGCTGCCTGCCGTGGCAAAGTGCAGGCGTGGGGTGAGGCCATGGCTTTGTCTTTCCAGGAAAAAATGAGCCCCTGGCCGAAGCAGCAGGCCCAGGCAGAGCCTTGAGCTTGAAGCCCAGTAGGTCTGTGGCCCTCAGGGCCAGAGCAATGCTTTCAAGGCAGGGAAGCGGCCTGCAAGCTGAGTGGGAGTGGGGGAGGGGAGGGAGACAGCTGAAGCCGAGTCCAGAAGGGCGGCGATGGAAGAGCTGCAGCTGGGTCAGAGCCTGGAGGGAGGGGGGGCCTTCACTGAGGACCCCCCCCCCCCCGAGGCCAGCCCTAGGCCCCGGCGGTCGCGCATGCGCCCTTGGCCTGTGCGGTGTGTGGGGGGTTGAACCCAAGCCCGCAGGGCTCCCGGAGCGGCCAGAGAATGAAGGGCCCATGGAGAGGTAGGCGAGGTGGGCAGGGGGGCGCCACCTTACTCTGCTCAGCTCCCTGAGGGAGAGAGAGAGAGACAGAGACAGAGAGAGAGATCCCTGACCTCTGAGTCTCTGCCTCCACCGCTGGCTGGTGCCAACTCACGCGCCATCCCACTTCCAGCCATCACCCCCACGCCTGCCCCGGGGCCAGCCCCACCACAGAGAGGCCGGTTGGTTCCTGCTCACCTCTGTGCGTCCCTTCCCGACCTGACCCCAGTGCAGGGGATAAGCTTCAGACAAGTCTTTCCATGTCCCTCTGCATGACAATAGACTTCCTCCCCTCTCCCATTCCACAGGCCCACCCGGGACATCCACCTTTGTCATTAGCTCAGGAGAGGATGCAAGATGAGAATCTCTGCTATTGTGTGGGGAGACTCAGTTTCCCGGGTTTCCCCCATGGACACATGTTCTTCAGCTGGGTCTGATTTTCTCCAGACAAGCTGTCTTGGGAAGGATTTGGCCAGCCTAAGAACCTGAAGGGAAAGGGCGGAGGGGGGTTCTCTCTCTGCCCCCGACAGCCCCGAGCTGGGTCGGTCCCTCAGACCCGGCCAGGGGCAGCCCATCCCCCGGCGCCCTTCCCCGGGGCATCCAAGGGCAGGCTCGGCGCCAGCCCCACCCCGCTCGCCACTGCCCGACCATCGTCCTCCCTCGGGGGGCCTGGGCAGGACAGGGACCCGGCTGTGGGAGGCCTCCAGATCTCAGGCCTGGCACACCGTTTACCAGGCTGCTTCCTCCTCTGACGGGGGCCCAGCACACGCCCCAGGAGACTTGGCAGCCGCCCCCAGGGCTCTAGCCTCTGGAACTCGTCCCCTTGGAAGGGGCTTGGCCCAGGTGCCAGGTTCGGCTGGTCGGCCAGCCTCCTTTGGAGAAAGCAGGCAAGCCGAGCCAGGCTTGCAGTGGCCCTGGCGTGACACCTGCCACCTCAGGCAGAGGGCCTCCCGCGTGCCCTCCATGGCGGGTTTCTCCCCGGAGCCGTGGCCTGGGCACTAGGAAGGCCGGGCCTCCCCGACTCCCGGGAGGAGGGGCTAGCCCACTTGCGCCCTGGCCCCCAAACCCTCTGGTGCCATCTGCCTGTCTCGGCACTTCTGACTCCACAGAGCCTTTCCTACATCTGGGCTGCCTGCCGTGGCAAAGTCCAGGCGTGGGGTGAGGCCATGGCTTTGTCTTTCCAGGAAAAAATGAGCCCCTGGCCGAAGCAGCAGGCCCAGGCAGAGCTTTGAGCTTGAAGCCCAGTAGGTCTGTGGCCCTCAGGGCCAGAGCAATGCTTTCAAGGCAGGGAAGCGGCCTGCAAGCTGAGTGGGAGTGGGGGAGGGGAGGGAGACAGCTGAAGCCGAGTCCAGAAGGGCGGCGATGGAAGAGCTGCAGCTGGGTCAGAGCCTGGAGGGAGGGCGGGGCCTTCACTGAGGACCCCCCCGCCCCCCGAGGCCAGCCCTAGGCCCCGGCGGTCGCGCATGCGCCCTTGGCCTGTGCGGTGTGTGGGGGCTTGAACCCAAGCCCGCAGGGCTCCCGGAGCGGCCAGAGAAAGAAGGGCCCATGGAGAGGTAGGCGAGGTGGGCAGGGGGCGCCACCTTACTCTGCTCAGCTCCCTGAGGGAGAGAGAGAGAGACAGAGACAGAGAGAGAGATCCCTGACCTCTGAGTCTCTGCCTCCACCGCTGGCTGGTGCCAACTCACGTGCCATCCCACTTCCAGCCATCACCCCCACGCCTGCCCCGGGGCCAGCCCCACCACAGAGAGGCCGGTTGGTTCCTGCTCACCTCTGTGCAGTCCCTTCCCGACCTGACCCCAGTGCAGGGGATAAGCTTCAGACAAGTCTTTCCATGTCTCTCTGCAGACAATAGACTTCCTCCCCTCTCCCATTCCACAGGCCCACCCACCCAGGACATCCACCTTTGTCATTAGCTCAGGAGAGGATGCAAGATGAGAATCTCTGCTATTGTGTGGGGTGACTCACTTTCCCGGGTTTCCCCCATGGACACATGTTCTTCAGCTGGGTCTGATTTTCTCCAGACAAGCTGTCTTGGGAAGGATTTGGCCAGCCCTAAGAACCTGAAGGGAAAGGGCGGAGGGGGGTTCTCTCTCTGCCCCCGACAGCCCCGAGCTGGGTCGGTCCCTCAGACCCGGCCAGGGGCAGCCCATCCCCCGGCGCCCTTCCCCGGGGCATCCAAGGGCAGGCTCGGCGCCAGCCCCACCCCGCTCGCCACTGCCCGACCATCGTCCTCCCTCGGGGGGCCTGGGCAGGACAGGGACCCGGCTGTGGGAGGCCTCCAGATCTCAGGCCTGGCACACCGTTTACCAGGCTGCTTCCTCCTCTGACGGGGGCCCAGCACACGCCCCAGGAGACTTGGCAGCCGCCCCCAGGGCTCTAGCCTCTGGAACTCGTCCCCTTGGAAGGGGCTTGGCCCAGGTGCCAGGTTCGGCTGGTCGGCCAGCCTCCTTTGGAGAAAGCAGGCAAGCCGAGCCAGGCTTGCAGTGGCCCCTGGCGTGACACCTGCCACCTCAGGCAGAGGGCCTCCCGCGTGCCCTCCATGGCGGGTTTCTCCCCGGAGCCGTGGCCTGGGCACTAGGAAGGCCGGGCCTCCCCGACTCCCGGGAGGAGGGGCTAGCCCACTTGCGCCCTGGCCCCCAAACCCTCTGGTGCCATCTGCCTGTCTCGGCACTTCTGACTCCACAGAGCCTTTCCTACATCTGGGCTGCCTGCCGTGGCAAAGTGCAGGCGTGGGGTGAGGCCATGGCTTTGTCTTTCCAGGAAAAAAATGAGCCCCTGGCCGAAGCAGCAGGCCCAGGCAGAGCTTTGAGCTTGAAGCCCAGTAGGTCTGTGGCCCTAAGGGCCAGAGCAATGCTTTCAAGGCAGGGAAGCGGCCTGCAAGCTGAGTGGGAGTGGGGGAGGGGAGGGAGACAGCTGAAGCCGAGTCCAGAAGGGCGGCGATGAAGAGCTGCAGCTGGGTCAGAGCCTGGAGGGAGGGCGGGGCCTTCACTGAGGACCCCCCCGCCCCCCGAGGCAGCCCTAGGCCCGGCGGTCGCGCATGCGCCCTTGGCCTGTGCGGTGTGTGGGGGCTTGAACCCAAGCCCGCAGGGCTCCCGGAGCGGCCAGAGAAAGAAGGGCCCATGGAGAGGTAGGCGAGGTGGGCAGGGGGCGCCACCTTACTCTGCTCAGCTCCCTGAGGGAGAGAGAGAGAGACAGAGACAGAGAGAGAGATCCCTGACCTCTGAGTCTCTGCCTCCACCGCTGGCTGGTGCCAACTCACGCGCCATCCCACTTCCAGCCATCACCCCCACGCCTGCCCCGGGGCCAGCCCCACCACAGAGAGGCCGGTTGGTTCCTGCTCACCTCTGTGCAGTCCCTTCCCGACCTGACCCCAGTGCAGGGGATAAGCTTCAGACAAGTCTTTCCATGTCTCTCTGCAGGACAATAGACTTCCTCCCCTCTCCCATTCCACAGGCCCACCCACCCAGGACATCCACTTTGTCATTAGCTCAGGAGAGGATGCAAGATGAGAATCTCTGCTATTGTGTGGGGTGACTCACTTTCCCGGGTTTCCCCCATGGACACATGTTCTTCAGCTGGGTCTGATTTTCTCCAGACAAGCTGTCTTGGGAAGGATTTGGCCAGCCCTAAGAACCTGAAGGGAAAGGGCGGAGGGGGGTTCTCTCTCTGCCCCCGACAGCCCCGAGCTGGGTCGGTCCCTCAGACCTGGCCAGGGGCAGCCCATCCCCCGGCGCCCTTCCCCGGGGCATCCAAGGGCAGGCTCGGCGCCAGCCCCACCCCGCTCGCCACTGCCCGACCATCGTCCTCCCTTGGGGGGCCTGGGCAGGACAGGGACCCGGCTGTGGGAGGCCTCCAGATCTCAGGCCTGGCACACCGTTTACCAGGCTGCTTCCTCCTCTGACGGGGGCCCAGCACACGCCCCAGGAGACTTGGCAGCCGCCCCCAGGGCTCTATCCTCTGGAACTCGTCCCCTTGGAAGGGGCCTGGCCCAGGTGCCAGGTTCGGCTGGTCGGCCAGCCTCCTTTGGAGAAAGCAGGCAAGCCGAGCCAGGCTTGCAGTGGGCCCTGGCGTGACACCTGCCACCTCAGGCAGAGGGCCTCCCGCGTGCCCTCCATGGCGGGTTTCTCCCCGGAGCCGTGGCCTGGGCACTAGGAAGGCCGGGCCTCCCCGACTCCCGGGAGGAGGGGCTAGCCCACTTGCGCCCTGGCCCCCAAACCCTCTGGTGCCATCTGCCTGTCTCGGCACTTCTGACTCCACAGAGCCTTTCCTACATCTGGGCTGCCTGCCGTGGCAAAGTGCAGGCGTGGGGTGAGGCCATGGCTTTGTCTTTCCAGGAAAAAATGAGCCCCTGGCCGAAGCAGCAGGCCCAGGCGGAGCCTTGAGCTTGAAGCCCAGTAGGTCTGTGGCCCTCAGGGCCAGAGCAATGCTTTCAAGGCAGGGAAGCGGCCTGCAAGCTGAGTGGGAGTGGGGGAGGGGAGGGAGACAGCTGAAGCCGAGTCCAGAAGGGCGGCGATGGAAGAGCTGCAGCTGGGTCAGAGCCTGGAGGGAGGGGGGGCCTTCACTGAGGACCCCCCCCCCGAGGCCAGCCCTAGGCCCCGGCGGTCGCGCATGCGCCCTTGGCCTGTGCGGTGTGTGGGGGGTTGAACCCAAGCCCGCAGGGCTCCCGGAGCGGCCAGAGAATGAAGGGCCCATGGAGAGGTAGGCGAGGTGGTCAGGGGGCGCCACCTTACTCTGCTCAGCTCCCTGAGGGAGAGAGAGAGAGACAGAGACAGAGAGAGAGATCCCTGACCTCTGAGTCTCTGCCTCCACCGCTGGCTGGTGCCAACTCACGCGCCATCCCACTTCCAGCCATCACCCCCACGCCTGCCCCGGGGCCAGCCCCACCACAGAGAGGCCGGTTGGTTCCTGCTCACCTCTGTGCCGTCCCTTCCCGACCTGACCCCAGTGCAGGGGATAAGCTTCAGACAAGTCTTTCCATGTCCCTCTGCATGACAATAGACTTCCTCCCCTCTCCCATTCCACAGGCCCACCCGGGACATCCACCTTTGTCATTAGCTCAGGAGAGGATGCAAGATGAGAATCTCTGCTATTGTGTGGGGAGACTCAGTTTCCCGGGTTTCCCCCATGGACACATGTTCTTCAGCTGGGTCTGATTTTCTCCAGACAAGCTGTCTTGGGAAGGATTTGGCCAGCCCTAAGAACCTGAAGGGAAAGGGCGGAGGGGGGGTTCTCTCTCTGCCCCCGACAGCCCCGAGCTGGGTCGGTCCCTCAGACCCGGCCAGGGGCAGCCCATCCCCCGGCGCCCTTCCCCGGGGCATCCAAGGGCAGGCTCGGCGCCAGCCCCACCCCGCTCGCCACTGCCCGACCATCGTCCTCCCTCGGGGGGCCTGGGCAGGACAGGGACCCGGCTGTGGGAGGCCTCCAGATCTCAGGCCTGGCACACCGTTACCAGGCTGCTTCCTCCTCTGACGGGGGCCCAGCACACGCCCCAGGAGACTTGGCAGCCGCCCCCAGGGCTCTATCCTCTGGAACTCGTCCCCTTGGAAGGGGCTTAGCCCAGGTGCCAGGTTCGGCTGGTCGGCCAGCCTCCTTTGGAGAAAGCAGCAAGCCGAGCCAGGCTTGCAGTGGCCCTGGCGTGACACCTGCCACCTCAGGCAGAGGGCCTCCCGCGTGCCCTCCATGGCGGGTTTCTCCCCGGAGCCGTGGCCTGGGCACTAGGAAGGCCGGGCCTCCCCGACTCCCGGGAGGAGGGGCTAGCCCACTTGCGCCCTGGCCCCCAAACCCTCTGGTGCCATCTGCCTGTCTCGGCACTTCTGACTCCACAGAGCCTTTCCTACATCTGGGCTGCCTGCCGTGGCAAAGTGCAGGCGTGGGGTGAGGCCATGGCTTTGTCTTTCCAGGAAAAAATGAGCCCCTGGCCGAAGCAGCAGCCCAGGCAGAGCCTTGAGCTTGAAGCCCAGTAGGTCTGTGGCCCTCAGGGCCAGAGCCATGCTTTCAAGGCAGGGAAGCGGCCTGCAAGCTGAGTGGGAGTGGGGGAGGGGAGGGAGACAGCTGAAGCCGAGTCCAGAAGGGCGGCGATGGAAGAGCTGCAGCTGGGTCAGAGCCTGGAGGGAGGGCGGGGCCTTCACTGAGGACCCCCCCCCCAGGCCAGCCCTAGGCCCCGGCGGTCGCGCATGCGCCCTTGGCCTGTGCGGTGTGTGGGGGGTTGAACCCAAGCCCGCAGGGCTCCCGGAGCGGCCAGAGAATGAAGGGCCCATGGAGAGGTAGGCGAGGAGGTCAGGGGGCGCCACCTTACTCTGCTCAGCTCCCTGAGGGAGAGAGAGAGAGACAGAGACAGAGAGAGAGATCCCTGACCTCTGAGTCTCTGCCTCCACCGCTGGCTGGTGCCAACTCACGCGCCATCCCACTTCCAGCCATCACCCCCACGCCTGCCCCGGGGCCAGCCCCACCACAGAGAGGCCGGTTGGTTCCTGCTCACCTCTGTGCCGTCCCTTCCCGACCTGACCCCAGTGCAGGGGATAAGCTTCAGACAAGTCTTTCCATGTCCCTCTGCATGACAATAGACTTCCTCCCCTCTCCCATTCCACAGGCCCACCCGGGACATCCACCTTTGTCATTAGCTCAGGAGAGGATGCAAGATGAGAATCTCTGCTATTGTGTGGGGAGACTCAGTTTCCCGGGTTTCCCCCCATGGACACATGTTCTTCAGCTGGGTCTGATTTTCTCCAGACAAGCTGTCTTGGGAAGGATTTGGCCAGCCCTAAGAACCTGAAGGGAAAGGGCGGAGGGGGGTTCTCTCTCTGCCCCCGACAGCCCCGAGCTGGGTCGGTCCCTCAGACCCGGCCAGGGGCAGCCCATCCCCCGGCGCCCTTCCCCGGGGCATCCAAGGGCAGGCTCGGCGCCAGCCCCACCCCGCTCGCCACTGCCCGACCATCGTCCTCCTCGGGGGGGCCTGGCAGGACAGGGACCCGGCTGTGGGAGGCCTCCAGATCTCAGGCCTGGCACACCGTTTACCAGGCTGCTTCCTCTCTGACGGGGGCCCAGCACACGCCCCAGGAGACTTGGCAGCCGCCCCCAGGGCTCTAGCCTCTGGAACTCGTCCCCTTGGAAGGGGCCTGGCCCAGGTGCCAGGTTCGGCTGGTCGGCCAGCCTCCTTTGGAGGAAAGCAGGCAAGCCGAGCCAGGCTTGCAGTGGCCCTGGCGTGACACCTGCCACCTCAGGCAGAGGGCCTCCCGCGTGCCCTCCATGGCGGGTTTCTCCCCGGAGCCGTGGCCTGGGCACTAGGAAGGCCGGGCCTCCCCGGACTCCGGGAGGAGGGGCTAGCCCACTTGCGCCCTGGCCCCCAAACCCTCTGGTGCCATCTGCCTGTCTCGGCACTTCTGACTCCACAGAGCCTTTCCTACATCTGGGCTGCCTGCCGTGGCAAAGTGCAGGGCGTGGGGTGAGGCCATGGCTTTGTCTTTCCAGGAAAAAAATGAGCCCCTGGCCGAAGCAGCAGGCCCAGGCAGAGCCTTGAGCTTGAAGCCCAGTAGGTCTGTGGCCCTCAGGGCCAGAGCAATGCTTTCAAGGCAGGGAAGCGGGCCTGCAAGCTGAGTGGGAGTGGGGGAGGGGAGGGAGACAGCTGAAGCCGAGTCCAGAAGGGCGGCGATGGAAGAGCTGCAGCTGGGTCAGAGCCTGGAGGGAGGGGGGGCCTTCACTGAGGACCCCCCCCCCCGAGGCCAGCCATAGGCCCCGGCGGTCGCGCATGCGCCCTTGGCCTGTGCGGTGTGTGGGGGGTTGAACCCAAGCCCGCAGGGCTCCCGGAGCGGCCAGAGAATGAAGGGCCCATGGAGAGGTAGGCGAGGTGGGCAGGGGGCGCCACCTTACTCTGCTCAGCTCCCTGAGGGAGAGAGAGAGAGACAGAGACAGAGAGAGAGATCCCTGACCTCTGAGTCTCTGCCTCCACCGCTGGCTGGTGCCAACTCACGCGCCATCCCACTTCCAGCCATCACCCCCACGCCTGCCCCGGGGCCAGCCCCACCACAGAGAGGCCGGTTGGTTCCTGCTCACCTCTGTGCCGTCCCTTCCCGACCTGACCCCAGTGCAGGGGATAAGCTTCAGACAAGTCTTTCCATGTCCCTCTGCATGACAATAGACTTCCTCCCCTCTCCCATTCCACAGGCCCACCCGGGACATCCACCTTTGTCATTAGCTCAGGAGAGGATGCAAGATGAGAATCTCTGCTATTGTGTGGGGAGACTCAGTTTCCCGGGTTTTCCCCCATGGACACATGTTCTTCAGCTGGGTCTGATTTTCTCCAGACAAGCTGTCTTGGGAAGGATTTGGCCAGCCTAAGAACCTGAAGGGAAAGGGCGGAGGGGGGTTCTCTCTCTGCCCCCGACAGCCCCGAGCTGGGTCGGTCCCTCAGACCCGGCCAGGGGCAGCCCATCCCCCGGCGCCCTTCCCCGGGGCATCCAAGGGCAGGCTCGGCGCCAGCCCCACCCCGCTCGCCACTGCCCGACCATCGTCCCTCCCTCGGGGGGGCCTGGCAGGACAGGGACCCGGCTGTGGGAGGCCTCCAGATCTCAGGCCTGGCACACCGTTTACCAGGCTGCTTCCTCCTCTGACGGGGGCCCAGCACACGCCCCAGGAGACTTGGCAGCCGCCCCCCAGGGCTCTAGCCTCTGGAACTCGTCCCCTTGGAAGGGGCCTGGCCCAGGTGCCAGGTTCGGCTGGTCGGCCAGCCTCCTTTGGAGAAAGCAGGCAAGCCGAGCCAGGCTTGCAGTGGCCCTGGCGTGACACCTGCCACCTCAGGCAGAGGGCCTCCCGCGTGCCCTCCATGGCGGGTTTCTCCCCGGAGCCGTGGCCTGGGCACTAGGAAGGCCGGGGCCTCCCCGACTCCCGGGAGGAGGGGCTAGCCCACTTGCGCCCTGGCCCCCAAACCCTCTGGTGCCATCTGCCTGTCTCAGCACTTCTGACTCCACAGAGCCTTTCCTACATCTGGGCTGCCTGCCGTGGCAAAGTGCAGGCGTGGGGTGAGGCCATGGCTTTGTCTTTCCAGGAAAAAATGAGCCCCTGGCCGAAGCAGCAGGCCCAGGCAGAGCCTTGAGCTTGAAGCCCAGTAGGTCTGTGGCCCTCAGGGCCAGAGCAATGCTTTCAAGGCAGGGAAGCGGCCTGCAAGCTGAGTGGGAGTGGGGGAGGGGAGGGAGACAGCTGAAGCCGAGTCCAGAAGGGCGGCGATGGAAGAGCTGCAGCTGGGTCAGAGCCTGGAGGGAGGGGGGGGCCTTCACTGAGGACCCCCCCCCCGAGGCCAGCCATAGGCCCCGGCGGTCGCGCATGCGCCCTTGGCCTGTGCGGTGTGTGGGGGGTTGAACCCAAGCCCGCAGGGCTCCCGGAGCGGCCAGAGAATGAAGGGCCCATGGAGAGGTAGGCGAGGTGGGCAGGGGGCGCCACCTTACTCTGCTCAGCTCCCTGAGGGAGAGAGAGAGAGACAGAGACAGAGAGAGAGATCCCTGACCTCTGAGTCTCTGCCTCCACCGCTGGCTGGTGCCAACTCACGCGCCATCCCACTTCCAGCCATCACCCCCACGCCTGCCCCGGGGCCAGCCCCACCACAGAGAGGCCGGTTGGTTCCTGCTCACCTCTGTGCGTCCCTTCCCGACCTGACCCCCAGTGCAGGGGATAAGCTTCAGACAAGTCTTTCCATGTCCCTCTGCATGACAATAGACTTCCTCCCCTCTCCCATTCCACAGCCCACCCGGGACATCCACCTTTGTCATTAGCTCAGGAGAGGATGCAAGATGAGAATCTCTGCTATTGTGTGGGGAGACTCAGTTTCCCGGGTTTCCCCCATGGACACATGTTCTTCAGCTGGGTCTGATTTTCTCCAGACAAGCTGTCTTGGGAAGGATTTGGCCAGCCCTAAGAACCTGAAGGGAAAGGGCGGAGGGGGGTTCTCTCTCTGCCCCCGACAGCCCCGAGCTGGGTCGGTCCCTCAGACCTGGCCAGGGGCAGCCCATCCCCCGGCGCCCTTCCCCGGGGCATCCAAGGGCAGGCTCGGCGCCAGCCCCACCCCGCTCGCCACTGCCCGACCATCGTCTACCTCGGGGGGCCTGGGCAGGACAAGGACCCTGCTGTGGGAGGTCTCCAGATCTCAGGCCTGGCACACCGTGTACCAGGCTGCTTCCTCCTCTGACGGGGGCCCAGCACACGCCCCAGGAGACTTGGCAGCCGCCCCCAGGGCTCTATCCTCTGGAACTCGTCCCCTTGGAAGGGGCCTGGCCCAGGTGCCAGGTTCGGCTGGTCGGCCAGCCTCTTTGGAGAAAGCAGGCAAGCCGAGCCAGGCTTGCAGTGGCCCTGGCGTGGACACCTGCCACCTCAGGCAGAGGGCCTCCCGCGTGCCCTCCATGGCGGGTTTCTCCCCGGAGCCGTGGCCTGGGCACTAGGAAGGCCGGGCCTCCCCGACTCCGGGAGGAGGGGCTAGCCCAGTTGCGCCCTGGCCCCCAAACCCTCTGGTGCCATCTGCCTGTCTCGGCACTTCTGACTCCACAGAGCCTTTCCTACATCTGGGCTGCCTGCCGTGGCAAAGTGCGGGCGTGGGGTGAGGCCATGCCTTCTCTTCCAGGAAAAAGTGAGCCCCTGGCGGAAGCAGCAGGCCCAGGCAGAGCCTTGAGCTTGAAGCCCAGTAGGTCTGTGGCCCTCAGGGCCAGAGCAATGCTTTCAGGCAGGGAAGCGGCCTGCAAGCTGAGTGGGAGTGGGGGAGGGGAGGGAGACAGCTGAAGCCGAGTCCAGAAGGGCGGCGATGGAAGAGCTGCAGCTGGGTCAGAGCCTGGAGGGAGGGCGGGGCCTTCACTGAGGACCCCCCCGCCCCCCGAGGCCAGCCCTAGGATCCGGCGGTCGCGCATGCGCCCTTGGCCTGTGCGGTGTGTGGGGGGCTTGAACCCAAGCCCGCAGGGCTCCCGGAGCGGCCAGAGAAAGAAGGGCCCATGGAGAGGTAGGCGAGGTGGGCAGGGGGCGCCACCTTACTCTCCTCAGCTCCCTGAGGGAGAGAGAGAGAGACAGAGACAGAGAGAGAGATCCCTGACCTCTGAGTCTCTGCCTCCACCGCTGGCTGGTGCCAACTCACGCGCCATCCCACTTCCAGCCATCACCCCCACGCCTGCCCCGGGGCCAGCCCCACCACAGAGAGGCCGGTTGGTTCCTGCTCACCTCTGTGCCGTCCCTTCCCGACCTGACCCCAGTGCAGGGGATAAGCTTCAGACAAGTCTTTCCATGTCCCTCTGCATGACAATAGACTTCCTCCCCTCTCCCATTCCACAGGCCCACCCACCCGGGACATCCACCTTTGTCATTAGCTCAGGAGAGGATGCAAGATGAGAATCTCTGCTATTGTGTGGGGAGACTCAGTTTCCCGGGTTTCCCCCATGGGACACATGTTCTTCAGCTGGGTCTGATTTTCTCCAGACAAGCTGTCTTGGGAAGGATTTGGCCAGCCCTAAGAAGCTGAAGGGAAAGGGCGAGGGGGGTTCTCTCTCTGCCCCCGACAGCCCCGAGCTGGGTCGGTCCCTCAGACCTGGCCAGGGGCAGCCCATCCCCCGGCGCCCTTCCCCGGGGCATCCAAGGGCAGGCTCGGCGCCAGCCCCACCCCGCTCGCCACTGCCCGACCATCGTCCTCCCTCGGGGGGGCCTGGGCAGGACAGGGACCCGGCTGTGGGAGGCCTCCAGATCTCAGGCCTGGCACACCGTTTACCAGGCTGCTTCCTCCTCTGACGGGGGCCCAGCACACGCCCCCAGGAGACATGGCAGCCGCCCCCAGGGCTCTATCCTCTGGAACTCGTCCCCTTGGAAGGGGCCTGGCCCAGGTGCCAGGTTCGGCTGGTCGGCCAGCCTCCTTTGGAGAAAGCAGGCAAGCCGAGCCAGGCTTGCAGTGGCCCTGGCGTGACACCTGCCACCTCAGGCAGAGGGCCTCCCGCGTGCCCTCCATGGCGGGTTTCTCCCCGGAGCCGTGGCCTGGGCACTAGGAAGGCCGGGCCTCCCCGACTCCCGGGAGGAGGGGCTAGCCCAGTTGCGCCCTGGCCCCCAAACCCTCTGGTGCCATCTGCCTGTCTCGGCCACTTCTGACTCCACAGAGCCTTTCCTACATCTGGGCTGCCTGCCGTGGCAAAGTGCAGGCGTGGGGTGAGGCCATGGCTTTGTCTTTCCAGGAAAAAATGAGCCCCTGGCCGAAGCAGCAGGCCCAGGCAGAGCCTTGAGCTTGAAGCCCAGTAGGTCTGTGGCCCTCAGGGCCAGAGCAATGCTTTCAAGGCAGGGAAGCGGCCTGCAAGCTGAGTGGGAGTGGGGGAGGGGAGGGAGACAGCTGAAGCCGAGTCCAGAAGGGCGGCGATGGAAGAGCTGCAGCTGGGTCAGAGCCTGGAGGGAGGGCGGGGCCTTCACTGAGGACCCCCCCGCCCCCCCGAGGCCAGCCCTAGGCCCCGGCGGTCGCGCATGCGCCCTTGGCCTGTGCGGTGTGTGGGGGCTTGAACCCAAGCCCGCAGGGCTCCCGGAGCGGCCAGAGAAAGAAGGGCCCATGGAGAGGTAGGCGAGGTGGGCAGGGGGCGCCACCTTACTCTCCTCAGCTCCCTGAGGGAGAGAGAGAGAGACAGAGACAGAGAGAGAGATCCCTGACCTCTGAGTCTCTGCCTCCACCGCTGGCTGGTGCCAACTCACGCGCCATCCCACTTCCAGCCATCACCCCCACGCCTGCCCCGGGGCCAGCCCCACCACAGAGAGGCCGGTTGGTTCCTGCTCACCTCTGTGCCGTCCCTTCCCGACCTGACCCCAGTGCAGGGGATAAGCTTCAGACAAGTCTTTCCATGTCCCTCTGCATGACAATAGACTTCCTCCCCTCTCCCATTCCACAGGCCCACCCGGGACATCCACCTTTGTCATTAGCTCAGGAGAGGATGCAAGGTGAGAATCTCCGCTATTGTGTGGGGAGACTCAGTTTCCCGGGTTTCCCCATGGACACATGTTCTCAGCTGGGTCTGATTTTCTCCAGACAAGCTGTCTTGGGAAGGATTTGGCCAGCCCTAAGAAGCTGAAGGGAAAGGGCGGAGGGGGGTTCTCTCTCTGCCCCCGACAGCCCCGAGCTGGGTCGGTCCCTCAGACCTGGCCAGGGGCAGCCCATCCCCCGGCGCCCTTCCCCGGGGCATCCAAGGGCAGGCTCGGCGCCAGCCCCACCCCGCTCGCCACTGCCCGACCATCGTCCTCCCTCGGGGGGCCTGGGCAGGACAGGGACCCGGCTGTGGGAGGCCTCCAGATCTCAGGCCTGGCACACCGTTTACCAGGCTGCTTCCTCCTCTGACGGGGGCCCAGCACACGCCCCAGGAGACATGGCAGCCGCCCCCAGGGCTCTATCCTCTGGAACTCGTCCCCTTGGAAGGGGCCTGGCCCAGGTGCCAGGTTCGGCTGGTCGGCCAGCCTCCTTTGGAGAAAGCAGGCAAGCCGAGCCAGGCTTGCAGTGGCCCTGGCGTGACACCTGCCACCTCAGGCAGAGGGCCTCCCGCGTGCCCTCCATGGCGGGTTTCTCCCCGGAGCCGTGGCCTGGGCACTAGGAAGGCCGGGCCTCCCCGACTCCCGGGAGGAGGGGCTAGCCCAGTTGCGCCCTGGCCCCCAAACCCTCTGGTGCCATCTGCCTGTCTCGGCACTTCTGACTCCACAGAGCCTTTCCTACATCTGGGCTGCCTGCCGTGGCAAAGTGCGGGCGTGGGGTGAGGCCATGCCTTCTCTTTCCAGGAAAAAGTGAGCCCCTGGCGGAAGCAGCAGGCCCAGGCAGAGCCTTGAGCTTGAAGCCCAGTAGGTCTGTGGCCCTCAGGGCCAGAGCAATGCTTTCAAGGCAGGGAAGCGGCCTGCAAGCTGAGTGGGAGTGGGGGGAGGGGAGGGAGACAGCTGAAGCCGAGTCCAGAAGGGCGGCGATGGAAGAGCTGCAGCTGGGTCAGAGCCTGGAGGGAGGGCGGGGCCTTCACTGAGGACCCCCCCGCCCCCCGAGGCCAGCCCTAGGATCCGGCGGTCGCGCATGCGCCCTTGGCCTGTGCGGTGTGTGGGGGCTTGAACCCAAGCCCGCAGGGCTCCCGGAGCGGCCAGAGAAAGAAGGGCCCATGGAGAGGTAGGCGAGGTGGGCAGGGGGCGCCACCTTACTCTCCTCAGCTCCCTGAGGGAGAGAGAGAGAGACAGAGACAGAGAGAGAGATCCCTGACCTCTGAGTCTCTGCCTCCACCGCTGGCTGGTGCCAACTCACGCGCCATCCCACTTCCAGCCATCACCCCCACGCCTGCCCCGGGGCCAGCCCCACCACAGAGAGGCCGGTTGGTTCCTGCTCACCTCTGTGCCGTCCCTTCCCGACCTGACCCCAGTGCAGGGGATAAGCTTCAGACAAGTCTTTCCATGTCCCTCTGCATGACAATAGACTTCCTCCCCTCTCCCATTCCACAGGCCCACCCACCCGGGACATCCACCTTTGTCATTAGCTCAGGAGAGGATGCAAGATGAGAATCTCTGCTATTGTGTGGGGAGACTCAGTTTCCCGGGTTTCCCCCATGGACACATGTTCTTCAGCTGGGTCTGATTTTCTCCAGACAAGCTGTCTTGGGAAGGATTTGGCCAGCCCTAAGAAGCTGAAGGGAAAGGGCGGAGGGGGGTTCTCTCTCTGCCCCCGACAGCCCCGAGCTGGGTCGGTCCCTCAGACCTGGCCAGGGGCAGCCCATCCCCCGGCGCCCTTCCCCGGGGCATCCAAGGGCAGGCTCGGCGCCAGCCCCACCCCGCTCGCCACTGCCCGACCATCGTCCTCCCTCGGGGGGCCTGGGCAGGACAGGGACCCGGCTGTGGGAGGCCTCCAGATCTCAGGCCTGGCACACCGTTTACCAGGCTGCTTCCTCCTCTGACGGGGGCCCAGCACACGCCCCAGGAGACATGGCAGCCGCCCCCAGGGCTCTATCCTCTGGAACTCGTCCCCTTGGAAGGGGCCTGGCCCAGGTGCCAGGTTCGGCTGGTCGGCCAGCCTCCTTTGGAGAAAGCAGGCAAGCCGAGCCAGGCTTGCAGTGGCCCTGGCGTGACACCTGCCACCTCAGGCAGAGGGCCTCCCGCGTGCCCTCCATGGCGGGTTTCTCCCCGGAGCCGTGGCCTGGGCACTAGGAAGGCCGGGCCTCCCCGACTCCCGGGAGGAGGGGCTAGCCCAGTTGCGCCCTGGCCCCCAAACCCTCTGGTGCCATCTGCCTGTCTCGGCACTTCTGACTCCACAGAGCCTTTCCTACATCTGGGCTGCCTGCCGTGGCAAAGTGCAGGCGTGGGGTGAGGCCATGGCTTTGTCTTTCCAGGAAAAAATGAGCCCCTGGCCGAAGCAGCAGGCCCAGGCAGAGCCTTGAGCTTGAAGCCCAGTAGGTCTGTGGCCCTCAGGGCCAGAGCAATGCTTTCAAGGCAGGGAAGCGGCCTGCAAGCTGAGTGGGAGTGGGGGAGGGGAGGGAGACAGCTGAAGCCGAGTCCAGAAGGGCGGCGATGGAAGAGCTGCAGCTGGGTCAGAGCCTGGAGGGAGGGCGGGGCCTTCACTGAGGACCCCCCCCCGAGGGCAGCCCTAGGCCCCGGCGGTCGCGCATGCGCCCTTGGCCTGTGCGGTGTGTGGGGGCTTGAACCCAAGCCCGCAGGGCTCCCGGAGCGGCCAGAGAAAGAAGGGCCCATGGAGAGGTAGGCGAGGTGGGCAGGGGGCGCCACCTTACTCTCCTCAGCTCCCTGAGGGAGAGAGAGAGAGACAGAGACAGAGAGAGAGATCCCTGACCTCTGAGTCTCTGCCTCCACCGCTGGCTGGTGCCAACTCACGCGCCATCCCACTTCCAGCCATCACCCCCACGCCTGCCCCGGGGCCAGCCCCACCACAGAGAGGCCGGTTGGTTCCTGCTCACCTCTGTGCCGTCCCTTCCCGACCTGACCCCAGTGCAGGGGATAAGCTTCAGACAAGTCTTTCCATGTCCCTCTGCATGACAATAGACTTCCTCCCCTCTCCCATTCCACAGGCCCACCCGGGACATCCACCTTTGTCATTAGCTCAGGAGAGGATGCAAGGTGAGAATCTCCGCTATTGTGTGGGGAGACTCAGTTTCCCGGGTTTCCCCCATGGACACATGTTCTTCAGCTGGGTCTGATTTTCTCCAGACAAGCTGTCTTGGGAAGGATTTGGCCAGCCCTAAGAAGCTGAAGGGAAAGGGCGGAGGGGGGTTCTCTCTCTGCCCCCGACAGCCCCGAGCTGGGTCGGTCCCTCAGACCTGGCCAGGGGCAGCCCATCCCCCGGCGCCCTTCCCCGGGGCATCCAAGGGCAGGCTCGGCGCCAGCCCCACCCCGCTCGCCACTGCCCCGACCATCGTCCTCCCTCGGGGGGCCTGGGCAGGACAGGGACCCGGCTGTGGGAGGCCTCCAGATCTCAGGCCTGGCACACCGTTTACCAGGCTGCTTCCTCCTCTGACGGGGGCCCAGCACACGCCCCAGGAGACATGGCAGCCGCCCCCAGGGCTCTATCCTCTGGAACTCGTCCCCTTGGAAGGGGCCTGGCCCAGGTGCCAGGTTCGGCTGGTCGGCCAGCCTCCTTTGGAGAAAGCAGGCAAGCCGAGCCAGGCTTGCAGTGGCCCTGGCGTGACACCTGCCACCTCAGGCAGAGGGCCTCCCGCGTGCCCTCCATGGCGGGTTTCTCCCCGGAGCCGTGGCCTGGGCACTAGGAAGGCCGGGCCTCCCCGACTCCCGGGAGGAGGGGCTAGCCCACTTGCGCCCTGGCCCCCAAACCCTCTGGTGCCATCTGCCTGTCTCGGCACTTCTGACTCCACAGAGCCTTTCCTACATCTGGGCGGCCTGCCGTGGCAAAGTGCGGGCGTGGGGTGAGGCCATGCCTTCTCTTTCCAGGAAAAAGTGAGCCCCTGTCGGAAGCAGCAGGCCCAGGCAGAGCCTTGAGCTTGAAGCCCAGTAGGTCTGTGGCCCTCAGGGCCAGAGCAATGCTTTCAAGGCAGGGAAGCGGCCTGCAAGCTGAGTGGGAGTGGGGGAGGGGAGGGAGACAGCTGAAGCCGAGTCCAGAAGGGCGGCGATGGAAGAGCTGCAGCTGGGTCAGAGCCTGGAGGGAGGGCGGGGCCTTCACTGAGGACCCCCCCGCCCCCCGAGGCCAGCCCTAGGATCCGGCGGTCGCGCATGCGCCCTTGGCCTGTGCGGTGTGTGGGGGCTTGAACCCAAGCCCGCAGGGCTCCCGGAGCGGCCAGAGAAAGAAGGGCCCATGGAGAGGTAGGCGAGGTGGGCAGGGGGCGCCACCTTACTCTCCTCAGCTCCCTGAGGGAGAGAGAGAGAGACAGAGACAGAGAGAGAGATCCCTGACCTCTGAGTCTCTGCCTCCACCGCTGGCTGGTGCCAACTCACGCGCCATCCCACTTCCAGCCATCACCCCCACGCCTGCCCCGGGGCCAGCCCCACCACAGAGAGGCCGGTTGGTTCCTGCTCACCTCTGTGCCGTCCCTTCCCGACCTGACCCCAGTGCAGGGGATAAGCTTCAGACAAGTCTTTCCATGTCCCTCTGCATGACAATAGACTTCCTCCCCTCTCCCATTCCACAGGCCCACCCACCCGGGACATCCACCTTTGTCATTAGCTCAGGAGAGGATGCAAGATGAGAATCTCTGCTATTGTGTGGGGAGACTCAGTTTCCCGGGTTTCCCCCATGGACACATGTTCTTCAGCTGGGTCTGATTTTCTCCAGACAAGCTGTCTTGGGAAGGATTTGGCCAGCCCTAAGAAGCTGAAGGGAAAGGGCGGAGGGGGGTTCTCTCTCTGCCCCCGACAGCCCCGAGCTGGGTCGGTCCCTCAGACCTGGCCAGGGGCAGCCCATCCCCCGGCGCCCTTCCCCGGGGCATCCAAGGGCAGGCTCGGCGCCAGCCCCACCCCGCTCGCCACTGCCCGACCATCGTCCTCCCTCGGGGGGCCTGGGCAGGACAGGGACCCGGCTGTGGGAGGCCTCCAGATCTCAGGCCTGGCACACCGTTTACCAGGCTGCTTCCTCCTCTGACGGGGGCCCAGCACACGCCCCAGGAGACATGGCAGCCGCCCCCAGGGCTCTATCCTCTGGAACTCGTCCCCTTGGAAGGGGCCTGGCCCAGGTGCCAGGTTCGGCTGGTCGGCCAGCCTCCTTTGGAGAAAGCAGGCAAGCCGAGCCAGGCTTGCAGTGGCCCTGGCGTGACACCTGCCACCTCAGGCAGAGGGCCTCCCGCGTGCCCTCCATGGCGGGTTTCTCCCCGGAGCCGTGGCCTGGGCACTAGGAAGGCCGGGCCTCCCCGACTCCCGGGAGGAGGGGCTAGCCCAGTTGCGCCCTGGCCCCCAAACCCTCTGGTGCCATCTGCCTGTCTCGGCACTTCTGACTCCACAGAGCCTTTCCTACATCTGGGCTGCCTGCCGTGGCAAAGTGCAGGCGTGGGGTGAGGCCATGCCTTCTCTTTCCAGGAAAAAGTGAGCCCCTGGCGGAAGCAGCAGGCCCAGGCAGAGCCTTGAGCTTGAAGCCCAGTAGGTCTGTGGCCCTCAGGGCCAGAGCAATGCTTTCAAGGCAGGGAAGCGGCCTGCAAGCTGAGTGGGAGTGGGGGAGGGGAGGGAGACAGCTGAAGCCGAGTCCAGAAGGGCGGCGATGGAAGAGCTGCAGCTGGGTCAGAGCCTGGAGGGAGGGCGGGGCCTTCACTGAGGACCCCCCCGCCCCCCGAGGCCAGCCCTAGGATCCGGCGGTCGCGCATGCGCCCTTGGCCTGTGCGGTGTGTGGGGGCTTGAACCCAAGCCCGCAGGGCTCCCGGAGCGGCCAGAGAAAGAAGGGCCCATGGAGAGGTAGGCGAGGTGGGCAGGGGGCGCCACCTTACTCTCCTCAGCTCCCTGAGGGAGAGAGAGAGAGACAGAGACAGAGAGAGAGATCCCTGACCTCTGAGTCTCTGCCTCCACCGCTGGCTGGTGCCAACTCACGCGCCATCCCACTTCCAGCCATCACCCCCACGCCTGCCCCGGGGCCAGCCCCACCACAGAGAGGCCGGTTGGTTCCTGCTCACCTCTGTGCCGTCCCTTCCCGACCTGACCCCAGTGCAGGGGATAAGCTTCAGACAAGTCTTTCCATGTCCCTCTGCATGACAATAGACTTCCTCCCCTCTCCCATTCCACAGGCCCACCCACCCGGGACATCCACCTTTGTCATTAGCTCAGGAGAGGATGCAAGATGAGAATCTCTGCTATTGTGTGGGGAGACTCAGTTTCCCGGGTTTCCCCCATGGACACATGTTCTTCAGCTGGGTCTGATTTTCTCCAGACAAGCTGTCTTGGGAAGGATTTGGCCAGCCCTAAGAAGCTGAAGGGAAGGGGCGGAGGGGGGTTCTCTCTCTGCCCCCGACAGCCCCGAGCTGGGTCGGTCCCTCAGACCTGGCCAGGGGCAGCCCATCCCCCGGCGCCCTTCCCCGGGGCATCCAAGGGCAGGCTCGGCGCCAGCCCCACCCCGCTCGCCACTGCCCGACCATCGTCCTCCCTCGGGGGGCCTGGGCAGGACAGGGACCCGGCTGTGGGAGGCCTCCAGATCTCAGGCCTGGCACACCGTTTACCAGGCTGCTTCCTCCTCTGACGGGGGCCCAGCACACGCCCCAGGAGACATGGCAGCCGCCCCCAGGGCTCTATCCTCTGGAACTCGTCCCCTTGGAAGGGGCCTGGCCCAGGTGCCAGGTTCGGCTGGTCGGCCAGCCTCCTTTGGAGAAAGCAGGCAAGCCGAGCCAGGCTTGCAGTGGCCCTGGCGTGACACCTGCCACCTCAGGCAGAGGGCCTCCCGCGTGCCCTCCATGGCGGGTTTCTCCCCGGAGCCGTGGCCTGGGCACTAGGAAGGCCGGGCCTCCACGACTCCCGGGAGGAGGGGCTAGCCCAGTTGCGCCCTGGCCCCCAAACCCTCTGGTGCCATCTGCCTGTCTCGGCACTTCTGACTCCACAGAGCCTTTCCTACATCTGGGCTGCCTGCCGTGGCAAAGTGCAGGCGTGGGGTGAGGCCATGCCTTCTCTTTCCAGGAAAAAGTGAGCCCCTGGCGGAAGCAGCAGGCCCAGGCAGAGCCTTGAGCTTGAAGCCCAGTAGGTCTGTGGCCCTCAGGGCCAGAGCAATGCTTTCAAGGCAGGGAAGCGGCCTGCAAGCTGAGTGGGAGTGGGGGAGGGGAGGGAGACAGCTGAAGCCGAGTCCAGAAGGGCGGCGATGGAAGAGCTGCAGCTGGGTCAGAGCCTGGAGGGAGGGCGGGGCCTTCACTGAGGACCCCCCCGCCCCCCGAGGCCAGCCCTAGGATCCGGCGGTCGCGCATGCGCCCTTGGCCTGTGCGGTGTGTGGGGGCTTGAACCCAAGCCCGCAGGGCTCCCGGAGCGGCCAGAGAAAGAAGGGCCCATGGAGAGGTAGGCGAGGTGGGCAGGGGGCGCCACCTTACTCTCCTCAGCTCCCTGAGGGAGAGAGAGAGAGACAGAGACAGAGAGAGAGATCCCTGACCTCTGAGTCTCTGCCTCCACCGCTGGCTGGTGCCAACTCACGCGCCATCCCACTTCCAGCCATCACCCCCACGCCTGCCCCGGGGCCAGCCCCACCACAGAGAGGCCGGTTGGTTCCTGCTCACCTCTGTGCCGTCCCTTCCCGACCTGACCCCAGTGCAGGGGATAAGCTTCAGACAAGTCTTTCCATGTCCCTCTGCATGACAATAGACTTCCTCCCCTCTCCCATTCCACAGGCCCACCCGGGACATCCACCTTTGTCATTAGCTCAGGAGAGGATGCAAGGTGAGAATCTCCGCTATTGTGTGGGGAGACTCAGTTTCCCGGGTTTCCCCCATGGACACATGTTCTTCAGCTGGGTCTGATTTTCTCCAGACAAGCTGTCTTGGGAAGGATTTGGCCAGCCCTAAGAAGCTGAAGGGAAAGGGCGGAGGGGGGTTCTCTCTCTGCCCCCGACAGCCCCGAGCTGGGTCGGTCCCTCAGACCCGGCCAGGGGCAGCCCATCCCCCGGCGCCCTTCCCCGGGGCATCCAAGGGCAGGCTCGGCGCCAGCCCCACCCCGCTCGCCACTGCCCGACCATCGTCCTCCCTCGGGGGGCCTGGGCAGGACAGGGACCCGGCTGTGGGAGGCCTCCAGATCTCAGGCCTGGCACACCGTTTACCAGGCTGCTTCCTCCTCTGACGGGGGCCCAGCACACGCCCCAGGAGACATGGCAGCCGCCCCCAGGGCTCTATCCTCTGGAACTCGTCCCCTTGGAAGGGGCCTGGCCCAGGTGCCAGGTTCGGCTGGTCGGCCAGCCTCCTTTGGAGAAAGCAGGCAAGCCGAGCCAGGCTTGCAGTGGCCCTGGCGTGACACCTGCCACCTCAGGCAGAGGGCCTCCCGCGTGCCCTCCATGGCGGGTTTCTCCCCGGAGCCGTGGCCTGGGCACTAGGAAGGCCGGGCCTCCCCGACTCCCGGGAGGAGGGGCTAGCCCAGTTGCGCCCTGGCCCCCAAACCCTCTGGTGCCATCTGCCTGTCTCGGCACTTCTGACTCCACAGAGCCTTTCCTACATCTGGGCTGCCTGCCGTGGCAAAGTGCAGGCGTGGGGTGAGGCCATGCCTTCTCTTTCCAGGAAAAAGTGAGCCCCTGGCGGAAGCAGCAGGCCCAGGCAGAGCCTTGAGCTTGAAGCCCAGTAGGTCTGTGGCCCTCAGGGCCAGAGCAATGCTTTCAAGGCAGGGAAGCGGCCTGCAAGCTGAGTGGGAGTGGGGGAGGGGAGGGAGACAGCTGAAGCCGAGTCCAGAAGGGCGGCGATGGAAGAGCTGCAGCTGGGTCAGAGCCTGGAGGGAGGGCGGGGCCTTCACTGAGGACCCCCCCGCCCCCCGAGGCCAGCCCTAGGATCCGGCGGTCGCGCATGCGCCCTTGGCCTGTGCGGTGTGTGGGGGCTTGAACCCAAGCCCGCAGGGCTCCCGGAGCGGCCAGAGAAAGAAGGGCCCATGGAGAGGTAGGCGAGGTGGGCAGGGGGCGCCACCTTACTCTCCTCAGCTCCCTGAGGGAGAGAGAGAGAGACAGAGACAGAGAGAGAGATCCCTGACCTCTGAGTCTCTGCCTCCACCGCTGGCTGGTGCCAACTCACGCGCCATCCCACTTCCAGCCATCACCCCCACGCCTGCCCCGGGGCCAGCCCCACCACAGAGAGGCCGGTTGGTTCCTGCTCACCTCTGTGCCGTCCCTTCCCGACCTGACCCCAGTGCAGGGGATAAGCTTCAGACAAGTCTTTCCATGTCCCTCTGCATGACAATAGACTTCCTCCCCTCTCCCATTCCACAGGCCCACCCACCCGGGACATCCACCTTTGTCATTAGCTCAGGAGAGGATGCAAGATGAGAATCTCTGCTATTGTGTGGGGAGACTCAGTTTCCCGGGTTTCCCCCATGGACACATGTTCTTCAGCTGGGTCTGATTTTCTCCAGACAAGCTGTCTTGGGAAGGATTTGGCCAGCCCTAAGAAGCTGAAGGGAAAGGGCGGAGGGGGGTTCTCTCTCTGCCCCCGACAGCCCCGAGCTGGGTCGGTCCCTCAGACCTGGCCAGGGGCAGCCCATCCCCCGGCGCCCTTCCCCGGGGCATCCAAGGGCAGGCTCGGCGCCAGCCCCACCCCGCTCGCCACTGCCCGACCATCGTCCTCCCTCGGGGGGCCTGGGCAGGACAGGGACCCGGCTGTGGGAGGCCTCCAGATCTCAGGCCTGGCACACCGTTTACCAGGCTGCTTCCTCCTCTGACGGGGGCCCAGCACACGCCCCAGGAGACATGGCAGCCGCCCCCAGGGCTCTATCCTCTGGAACTCGTCCCCTTGGAAGGGGCCTGGCCCAGGTGCCAGGTTCGGCTGGTCGGCCAGCCTCCTTTGGAGAAAGCAGGGCAAGCCGAGCCAGGCTTGCAGTGGCCCTGGCGTGACACCTGCCACCTCAGGCAGAGGGCCTCCCGCGTGCCCTCCATGGCGGGTTTCTCCCCGGAGCCGTGGCCTGGGCACTAGGAAGGCCGGGCCTCCCCGACTCCCGGGAGGAGGGGCTAGCCCAGTTGCGCCCTGGCCCCCAAACCCCTCTGGTGCCATCTGCCTGTCTCGGCACTTCTGACTCCACAGAGCCTTTCCTACATCTGGGCTGCCTGCCGTGGCAAAGTGCAGGCGTGGGGTGAGGCCATGCCTTCTCTTTCCAGGGAAAAAGTGAGCCCCTGGCGGAAGCAGCAGGCCCAGGCAGAGCCTTGAGCTTGAAGCCCAGTAGGTCTGTGGCCCTCAGGGCCAGAGCAATGCTTTCAAGGCAGGGAAGCGGCCTGCAAGCTGAGTGGGAGTGGGGGAGGGGAGGGAGACAGCTGAAGCCGAGTCCAGAAGGGCGGCGATGGAAGAGCTGCAGCTGGGTCAGAGCCTGGAGGGAGGGCGGGGCCTTCACTGAGGACCCCCCCGCCCCCCGAGGCCAGCCCTAGGATCCGGCGGTCGCGCATGCGCCCTTGGCCTGTGCGGTGTGTGGGGGCTTGAACCCAAGCCCGCAGGGCTCCCGGAGCGGCCAGAGAAAGAAGGGCCCATGGAGAGGTAGGCGAGGTGGGCAGGGGGCGCCACCTTACTCTCCTCAGCTCCCTGAGGGAGAGAGAGAGAGACAGAGACAGAGAGAGAGATCCCTGACCTCTGAGTCTCTGCCTCCACCGCTGGCTGGTGCCAACTCACGCGCCATCCCACTTCCAGCCATCACCCCCACGCCTGCCCCGGGGCCAGCCCCACCACAGAGAGGCCGGTTGGTTCCTGCTCACCTCTGTGCCGTCCCTTCCCGACCTGACCCCAGTGCAGGGGATAAGCTTCAGACAAGTCTTTCCATGTCCCTCTGCATGACAATAGACTTCCTCCCCTCTCCCATTCCACAGGCCCACCCACCCGGGACATCCACCTTTGTCATTAGCTCAGGAGAGGATGCAAGATGAGAATCTCTGCTATTGTGTGGGGAGACTCAGTTTCCCGGGTTTCCCCCATGGACACATGTTCTTCAGCTGGGTCTGATTTTCTCCAGACAAGCTGTCTTGGGAAGGATTTGGCCAGCCCTAAGAAGCTGAAGGGAAGGGGCGGAGGGGGGTTCTCTCTCTGCCCCCGACAGCCCCGAGCTGGGTCGGTCCCTCAGACCTGGCCAGGGGCAGCCCATCCCCCGGCGCCCTTCCCCGGGGGCATCCAAGGGCAGGCTCGGCGCCAGCCCCACCCCGCTCGCCACTGCCCGACCATCGTCCTCCCTCGGGGGGCCTGGGCAGGACAGGGACCCGGCTGTGGGAGGCCTCCAGATCTCAGGCCTGGGCACACCGTTTACCAGGCTGCTTCCTCCTCTGACGGGGGCCCAGCACACGCCCCAGGAGACATGGCAGCCGCCCCCCAGGGCTCTATCCTCTGGAACTCGTCCCCTTGGAAGGGGCCTGGCCCAGGTGCCAGGTTCGGCTGGTCGGCCAGCCTCCTTTGGAGAAAGCAGGCAAGCCGAGCCAGGCTTGCAGTGGCCCTGGCGTGACACCTGCCACCCTCAGGCAGAGGGCCTCCCGCGTGCCCTCCATGGCGGGTTTCTCCCCGGAGCCGTGGCCTGGGCACTAGGAAGGCCGGGCCTCCCCGACTCCCGGGAGGAGGGGCTAGCCCAGTTGCGCCCCTGGCCCCCAAACCCTCTGGTGCCATCTGCCTGTCTCGGCACTTCTGACTCCACAGAGCCTTTCCTACATCTGGGCTGCCTGCCGTGGCAAAGTGCAGGCGTGGGGTGAGGCCATGCCTTCTCTTTCCAGGAAAAAGTGAGCCCCTGGCGGAAGCAGCAGGCCCAGGCAGAGCCTTGAGCTTGAAGCCCAGTAGGTCTGTGGCCCTCAGGGCCAGAGCAATGCTTTCAAGGCAGGGAAGCGGCCTGCAAGCTGAGTGGGAGTGGGGGAGGGGAGGGAGACAGCTGAAGCCGAGTCCAGAAGGGCGGCGATGGAAGAGCTGCAGCTGGGTCAGAGCCTGGAGGGAGGGCGGGGCCTTCACTGAGGACCCCCCCGCCCCCCGAGGGCCAGCCCTAGGATCCGGCGGTCGCGCATGCGCCCTTGGCCTGTGCGGTGTGTGGGGGCTTGAACCCAAGCCCGCAGGGCTCCCGGAGCGGCCAGAGAAAGAAGGGCCCATGGAGAGGTAGGCGAGGTGGGCAGGGGGCGCCACCTTACTCTCCTCAGCTCCCTGAGGGAGAGAGAGAGAGACAGAGACAGAGAGAGAGATCCCTGACCTCTGAGTCTCTGCCTCCACCGCTGGCTGGTGCCAACTCACGCGCCATCCCACTTCCAGCCATCACCCCCACGCCTGCCCCGGGGCCAGCCCCACCACAGAGAGGCCGGTTGGTTCCTGCTCACCTCTGTGCCGTCCCTTCCCGACCTGACCCCAGTGCAGGGGATAAGCTTCAGACAAGTCTTTCCATGTCCCTCTGCATGACAATAGACTTCCTCCCCTCTCCCATTCCACAGGCCCACCCACCCGGACATCCACCTTTGTCATTAGCTCAGGAGAGGATGCAAGATGAGAATCTCTGCTATTGTGTGGGGAGACTCAGTTTCCCGGGTTTCCCCCATGGACACATGTTCTTCAGCTGGGTCTGATTTTCTCCAGACAAGCTGTCTTGGGAAGGATTTGGCCAGCCCTAAGAAGCTGAAGGGAAGGGGCGGAGGGGGGTTCTCTCTCTGCCCCCGACAGCCCCGAGCTGGGTCGGTCCCTCAGACCTGGCCAGGGGCAGCCCATCCCCCGGCGCCCTTCCCCGGGGCATCCAAGGGCAGGCTCGGCGCCAGCCCCACCCCCGCTCGCCACTGCCCGACCATCGTCCTCCCTCGGGGGGCCTGGGCAGGACAGGGACCCGGCTGTGGGAGGCCTCCAGATCTCAGGCCTGGCACACCGTTTACCAGGCTGCTTCCTCCTCTGACGGGGGCCCAGCACACGCCCCAGGAGACATGGCAGCCGCCCCCAGGGCTCTATCCTCTGGAACTCGTCCCCTTGGAAGGGGGCCTGGCCCAGGTGCCAGGTTCGGCTGGTCGGCCAGCCTCCTTTGGAGAAAGCAGGCAAGCCGAGCCAGGCTTGCAGTGGCCCTGGCGTGACACCTGCCACCTCAGGCAGAGGGCCTCCCGCGTGCCCTCCATGGCGGGTTTCTCCCCGGAGCCGTGGCCTGGGCACTAGGAAGGCCGGGCCTCCCCGACTCCCGGGAGGAGGGGCTAGCCCAGTTGCGCCCTGGCCCCCAAACCCTCTGGTGCCATCTGCCTGTCTCGGCACTTCTGACTCCACAGAGCCTTTCCTACATCTGGGCTGCCTGCCGTGGCAAAGTGCAGGCGTGGGGTGAGGCCATGGCTTTGTCTTTCCAGGAAAAAATGAGCCCCTGGCCGAAGCAGCAGGCCCAGGCAGAGCCTTGAGCTTGAAGCCCAGTAGGTCTGTGGCCCTCAGGGCCAGAGCAATGCTTTCAAGGCAGGGAAGCGGCCTGCAAGCTGAGTGGGAGTGGGGGAGGGGAGGGAGACAGCTGAAGCCGAGTCCAGAAGGGCGGCGATGGAAGAGCTGCAGCTGGGTCAGAGCCTGGAGGGAGGGCGGGGGCCTTCACTGAGGACCCCCCCCCCGAGGGCAGCCCTAGGCCCCGGCGGTCGCGCATGCGCCCTTGGCCTGTGCGGTGTGTGGGGGCTTGAACCCAAGCCCGCAGGGCTCCCGGAGCGGCCAGAGAAAGAAGGGCCCATGGAGAGGTAGGCGAGGTGGGCAGGGGGCGCCACCTTACTCTCCTCAGCTCCCTGAGGGAGAGAGAGAGAGACAGAGACAGAGAGAGAGATCCCTGACCTCTGAGTCTCTGCCTCCACCGCTGGCTGGTGCCAACTCACGCGCCATCCCACTTCCAGCCATCACCCCCCACGCCTGCCCCGGGGCCAGCCCCACCACAGAGAGGCCGGTTGGTTCCTGCTCACCTCTGTCCGACCTGACCCCAGTGCAGGGGATAAGCTTCAGACAAGTCTTTCCATGTCCCTCTGCATGACAATAGACTTCCTCCCCTCTCCCATTCCACAGGCCCACCCACCCGGGACATCCACCTTTGTCATTAGCTCAGGAGAGGATGCAAGATGAGAATCTCTGCTATTGTGTGGGGAGACTCAGTTTCCCGGGTTTCCCCCATGGACACATGTTCTTCAGCTGGGTCTGATTTTCTCCAGACAAGCTGTCTTGGGAAGGATTTGGCCAGCCCTAAGAACCTGAAGGGAAAGGGCGGAGGGGGGTTCTCTCTCTGCCCCCGACAGCCCCGAGCTGGGTCGGTCCCTCAGACCTGGCCAGGGGCAGCCCATCCCCCGGCGCCCTTCCCCGGGGCATCCAAGGACAGGCTCGGCGCCAGCCCCACCCCGCTCGCCACTGCCCGACCATCGTCCTCCCTCGGGGGGCCTGGGCAGGACAGGGACCCGGGTGTGGGAGGCCTCCAGATCTCAGGCCTGGCACACCATTTACCAGGCTGCTTCCTCCTCTGACGGGGGCCCAGCACACGCCCCAGGAGACATGGCAGCCGCCCCCAGGGCTCTATCCTCTGGAACTCGTCACCTTGGAAGGGGCCTGGCCCAGGTGCCAGGTTCGGCTGGTCGGCCAGCCTCCTTTGGAGAAAGCAGGCAAGCCGAGCCAGGCTTGCAGTGGCCCTGGCGTGACACCTGCCACCTCAGGCAGAGGGCCTCCCGCGTGCCCTCCATGGCGGGTTTCTCCCCGGAGCCGTGGCCTGGGCACTAGGAAGGCCGTGCCTCCCCGACTCCCGGGAGGAGGGGCTAGCCCAGTTGCGCCCTGGCCCCCAAACCCTCTGGTGCCATCTGCCTGTCTGGGCACTTCTGACTCCACAGAGCCTTTCCTACATCTGGGCTGCCTGCCGTGGCAAAGTGCAGGCGTGGGGTGAGGCCATGGCTTTGTCTTTCCAGGAAAAAATGAGCCCCTGGCCGAAGCAGCAGGCCCAGGCAGAGCCTTGAGCTTGAAGCCCAGTAGGTCTGTGGCCCTCAGGGCCAGAGCAATGCTTTCAAGGCAGGGAAGCGGCCTGCAAGCTGAGTGGGAGTGGGGGAGGGGAGGGAGACAGCTGAAGCCGAGTCCAGAAGGGCGGCGATGGAAGAGCTGCAGCTGGGTCAGAGCCTGGAGGGAGGGCGGGGCCTTCACTGAGGACCCCCCCCCCCCGAGGGCAGCCCTAGGCCCCAGCGGTCGCGCATGCGCCCTTGGCCTGTGCGGTGTGTGGGGGCTTGAACCCAAGCCCGCAGGGCTCCCGGAGCGGCCAGAGAAAGAAGGGCCCATGGAGAGGTAGGCGAGGTGGGCAGGGGGCGCCACCTTACTCTCCTCAGCTCCCTGAGGGAGAGAGAGAGAGACAGAGACAGAGAGAGAGATCCCTGACCTCTGAGTCTCTGCCTCCACCGCTGGCTGGTGCCAACTCACGCGCCATCCCACTTCCAGCCATCACCCCCACGCCTGCCCCGGGGCCAGCCCCACCACAGAGAGGCCGGTTGGTTCCTGCTCACCTCTGTGCCATCCCTTCCCGACCTGACCCCAGTGCAGGGGATAAGCTTCAGACAAGTCTTTCCATGTCCCTCTGCATGACAATAGACTTCCTCCCCTCTCCCATTCCACAGGCCCACCCACCCGGGACATCCACCTTTGTCATTAGCTCAGGAGAGGATGCAAGATGAGAATCTCTGCTATTGTGTGGGGAGACTCAGTTTCCCGGGTTTCCCCCATGGACACATGTTCTTCAGCTGGGTCTGATTTTCTCCAGACAAGCTGTCTTGGGAAGGATTTGGCCAGCCCTAAGAAGCTGAAGGGAAAGGGCGAAGGGGGGTTCTCTCTCTGCCCCCGACAGCCCCGAGCTGGGTCGGTCCCTCAGACCTGGCCAGGGGCAGCCCATCCCCCGGCGCCCTTCCCCGGGGCATCCAAGGGCAGGCTCGGCGCCAGCCCCACCCCGCTCGCCACTGCCCGACCATCGTCCTCCCTCGGGGGGCCTGGGCAGGACAGGGACCCGGCTGTGGGAGGCCTCCAGATCTCAGGCCTGGCACACCGTTTACCAGGCTGCTTCCTCCTCTGACGGGGGCCCAGCACACGCCCCAGGAGACATGGCAGCCGCCCCCAGGGCTCTATCCTCTGGAACTCGTCCCCTTGGAAGGGGCCTGGCCCAGGTGCCAGGTTCGGCTGGTCGGCCAGCCTCCTTTGGAGAAAGCAGGCAAGCCGAGCCAGGCTTGCAGTGGCCCTGGCGTGACACCTGCCACCTCAGGCAGAGGGCCTCCCGCGTGCCCTCCATGGCGGGTTTCTCCCCGGAGCCGTGGCCTGGGCACTAGGAAGGCCGGGCCTCCCCGACTCCCGGGAGGAGGGGCTAGCCCAGTTGCGCCCTGGCCCCCAAACCCTCTGGTGCCATCTGCCTGTCTCGGCACTTCTGACTCCACAGAGCCTTTCCTACATCTGGGCTGCCTGCCGTGGCAAAGTGCAGGCGTGGGGTGAGGCCATGCCTTCTCTTTCCAGGAAAAAGTGAGCCCCTGGCGGAAGCAGCAGGCCCAGGCAGAGCCTTGAGCTTGAAGCCCAGTAGGTCTGTGGCCCTCAGGGCCAGAGCAATGCTTTCAAGGCAGGGAAGCGGCCTGCAAGCTGAGTGGGAGTGGGGGAGGGGAGGGAGACAGCTGAAGCCGAGTCCAGAAGGGCGGCGATGGAAGAGCTGCAGCTGGGTCAGAGCCTGGAGGGAGGGCGGGGCCTTCACTGAGGACCCCCCCGCCCCCCGAGGCCAGCCCTAGGATCCGGCGGTCGCGCATGCGCCCTTGGCCTGTGCGGTGTGTGGGGGCTTGAACCCAAGCCCGCAGGGCTCCCGGAGCGGCCAGAGAAAGAAGGGCCCATGGAGAGGTAGGCGAGGTGGGCAGGGGGCGCCACCTTACTCTCCTCAGCTCCCTGAGGGAGAGAGAGAGAGACAGAGACAGAGAGAGAGATCCCTGACCTCTGAGTCTCTGCCTCCACCGCTGGCTGGTGCCAACTCACGCGCCATCCCACTTCCAGCCATCACCCCCACGCCTGCCCCGGGGCCAGCCCCACCACAGAGAGGCCGGTTGGTTCCTGCTCACCTCTGTGCCGTCCCTTCCCGACCTGACCCCAGTGCAGGGGATAAGCTTCAGACAAGTCTTTCCATGTCCCTCTGCATGACAATAGACTTCCTCCCCTCTCCCATTCCACAGGCCCACCCACCCGGGACATCCACCTTTGTCATTAGCTCAGGAGAGGATGCAAGATGAGAATCTCTGCTATTGTGTGGGGAGACTCAGTTTCCCGGGTTTCCCCCATGGACACATGTTCTTCAGCTGGGTCTGATTTTCTCCAGACAAGCTGTCTTGGGAAGGATTTGGCCAGCCCTAAGAAGCTGAAGGGAAAGGGCGGAGGGGGGTTCTCTCTCTGCCCCCGACAGCCCCGAGCTGGGTCGGTCCCTCAGACCTGGCCAGGGGCAGCCCATCCCCCGGCGCCCTTCCCCGGGGCATCCAAGGGCAGGCTCGGCGCCAGCCCCACCCCGCTCGCCACTGCCCGACCATCGTCCTCCCTCGGGGGGCCTGGGCAGGACAGGGACCCGGCTGTGGGAGGCCTCCAGATCTCAGGCCTGGCACACCGTTTACCAGGCTGCTTCCTCCTCTGACGGGGGCCCAGCACACGCCCCAGGAGACATGGCAGCCGCCCCCAGGGCTCTATCCTCTGGAACTCGTCCCCTTGGAAGGGGCCTGGCCCAGGTGCCAGGTTCGGCTGGTCGGCCAGCCTCCTTTGGAGAAAGCAGGCAAGCCGAGCCAGGCTTGCAGTGGCCCTGGCGTGACACCTGCCACCTCAGGCAGAGGGCCTCCCGCGTGCCCTCCATGGCGGGTTTCTCCCCGGAGCCGTGGCCTGGGCACTAGGAAGGCCGGGCCTCCCCGACTCCCGGGAGGAGGGGCTAGCCCAGTTGCGCCCTGGCCCCCAAACCCTCTGGTGCCATCTGCCTGTCTCGGCACTTCTGACTCCACAGAGCCTTTCCTACATCTGGGCTGCCTGCCGTGGCAAAGTGCAGGCGTGGGGTGAGGCCATGGCTTTGTCTTTCCAGGAAAAAATGAGCCCCTGGCCGAAGCAGCAGGCCCAGGCAGAGCCTTGAGCTTGAAGCCCAGTAGGTCTGTGGCCCTCAGGGCCAGAGCAATGCTTTCAAGGCAGGGAAGCGGCCTGCAAGCTGAGTGGGAGTGGGGGAGGGGAGGGAGACAGCTGAAGCCGAGTCCAGAAGGGCGGCGATGGAAGAGCTGCAGCTGGGTCAGAGCCTGGAGGGAGGGCGGGGCCTTCACTGAGGACCCCCCCGCCCCCCGAGGCCAGCCCTAGGCCCCGGCGGTCGCGCATGCGCCCTTGGCCTGTGCGGTGTGTGGGGGCTTGAACCCAAGCCCGCAGGGCTCCCGGAGCGGCCAGAGAAAGAAGGGCCCATGGAGAGGTAGGCGAGGTGGGCAGGGGGCGCCACCTTACTCTCCTCAGCTCCCTGAGGGAGAGAGAGAGAGACAGAGACAGAGAGAGAGATCCCTGACCTCTGAGTCTCTGCCTCCACCGCTGGCTGGTGCCAACTCACGCGCCATCCCACTTCCAGCCATCACCCCCACGCCTGCCCCGGGGCCAGCCCCACCACAGAGAGGCCGGTTGGTTCCTGCTCACCTCTGTGCTGTCCCTTCCCGACCTGACCCCAGTGCAGGGGATAAGCTTCAGACAAGTCTTTCCATGTCCCTCTGCATGACAATAGACTTCCTCCCCTCTCCCATTCCACAGGCCCACCCACCCGGGACATCCACCTTTGTCATTAGCTCAGGAGAGGATGCAAGATGAGAATCTCTGCTATTGTGTGGGGAGACTCAGTTTCCCGGGTTTCCCCCATGGACACATGTTCTTCAGCTGGGTCTGATTTTCTCCAGACAAGCTGTCTTGGGAAGGATTTGGCCAGCCCTAAGAACCTGAAGGGAAAGGGCGGAGGGGGGTTCTCTCTCTGCCCCCGACAGCCCCGAGCTGGGTCGGTCCCTCAGACCTGGCCAGGGGCAGCCCATCCCCCGGCGCCCTTCCCCGGGGCATCCAAGGACAGGCTCGGCGCCAGCCCCACCCCGCTCGCCACTGCCCGACCATCGTCCTCCCTCGGGGGGCCTGGGCAGGACAGGGACCCGGGTGTGGGAGGCCTCCAGATCTCAGGCCTGGCACACCGTTTACCAGGCTGCTTCCTCCTCTGACGGGGGCCCAGCACACGCCCCAGGAGACATGGCAGCCGCCCCCAGGGCTCTATCCTCTGGAACTCGTCCCCTTGGAAGGGGCCTGGCCCAGGTGCCAGGTTCGGCTGGTCGGCCAGCCTCCTTTGGAGAAAGCAGGCAAGCCGAGCCAGGCTTGCAGTGGCCCTGGCGTGACACCTGCCACCTCAGGCAGAGGGCCTCCCGCGTGCCCTCCATGGCGGGTTTCTCCCCGGAGCCGTGGCCTGGGCACTAGGAAGGCCGGGCCTCCCCGACTCCCGGGAGGAGGGGCTAGCCCAGTTGCGCCCTGGCCCCCAAACCCTCTGGTGCCATCTGCCTGTCTGGGCACTTCTGACTCCACAGAGCCTTTCCTACATCTGGGCTGCCTGCCGTGGCAAAGTGCAGGCGTGGGGTGAGGCCATGGCTTTGTCTTTCCAGGAAAAAATGAGCCCCTGGCCGAAGCAGCAGGCCCAGGCAGAGCCTTGAGCTTGAAGCCCAGTAGGTCTGTGGCCCTCAGGGCCAGAGCAATGCTTTCAAGGCAGGGAAGCGGCCTGCAAGCTGAGTGGGAGTGGGGGAGGGGAGGGAGACAGCTGAAGCCGAGTCCAGAAGGGCGGCAATGGAAGAGCTGCAGCTGGGTCAGAGCCTGGAGGGAGGGCGGGGCCTTCACTGAGGACCCCCCCCCCCCCGAGGGCAGCCCTAGGCCCCAGCGGTCGCGCATGCGCCCTTGGCCTGTGCGGTGTGTGGGGGCTTGAACCCAAGCCCGCAGGGCTCCCGGAGCGGCCAGAGAAAGAAGGGCCCATGGAGAGGTAGGCGAGGTGGGCAGGGGGCGCCACCTTACTCTCCTCAGCTCCCTGAGGGAGAGAGAGAGAGACAGAGACAGAGAGAGAGATCCCTGACCTCTGAGTCTCTGCCTCCACCGCTGGCTGGTGCCAACTCACGCGCCATCCCACTTCCAGCCATCACCCCCACGCCTGCCCCGGGGCCAGCCCCACCACAGAGAGGCCGGTTGGTTCCTGCTCACCTCTGTGCCATCCCTTCCCGACCTGACCCCAGTGCAGGGGATAAGCTTCAGACAAGTCTTTCCATGTCCCTCTGCATGACAATAGACTTCCTCCCCTCTCCCATTCCACAGGCCCACCCACCCGGGACATCCACCTTTGTCATTAGCTCAGGAGAGGATGCAAGATGAGAATCTCTGCTATTGTGTGGGGAGACTCAGTTTCCCGGGTTTCCCCCATGGACACATGTTCTTCAGCTGGGTCTGATTTTCTCCAGACAAGCTGTCTTGGGAAGGATTTGGCCAGCCCTAAGAAGCTGAAGGGAAAGGGCGGAGGGGGGTTCTCTCTCTGCCCCCGACAGCCCCGAGCTGGGTCGGTCCCTCAGACCTGGCCAGGGGCAGCCCATCCCCCGGCGCCCTTCCCCGGGGCATCCAAGGGCAGGCTCGGCGCCAGCCCCACCCCGCTCGCCACTGCCCGACCATCGTCCTCCCTCGGGGGGCCTGGGCAGGACAGGGACCCGGCTGTGGGAGGCCTCCAGATCTAAGGCCTGGCACACCGTTTACCAGGCTGCTTCCTCCTCTGACGGGGGCCCAGCACACGCCCCAGGAGACATGGCAGCCGCCCCCAGGGCTCTATCCTCTGGAACTCGTCCCCTTGGAAGGGGCCTGGCCCAGGTGCCAGGTTCGGCTGGTCGGCCAGCCTCCTTTGGAGAAAGCAGGCAAGCCGAGCCAGGCTTGCAGTGGCCCTGGCGTGACACCTGCCACCTCAGGCAGAGGGCCTCCCGCGTGCCCTCCATGGCGGGTTTCTCCCCGGAGCCGTGGCCTGGGCACTAGGAAGGCCGGGCCTCCCCGACTCCCGGGAGGAGGGGCTAGCCCAGTTGCGCCCTGACCCCCAAACCCTCTGGTGCCATCTGCCTGTCTGGGCACTTCTGACTCCACAGAGCCTTTCCTACATCTGGGCTGCCTGCCGTGGCAAAGTGCAGGCGTGGGGTGAGGCCATGGCTTTGTCTTTCCAGGAAAAAATGAGCCCCTGGCCGAAGCAGCAGGCCCAGGCAGAGCCTTGAGCTTGAAGCCCAGTAGGTCTGTGGCCCTCAGGGCCAGAGCAATGCTTTCAAGGCAGGGAAGCGGCCTGCAAGCTGAGTGGGAGTGGGGGAGGGGAGGGAGACAGCTGAAGCCGAGTCCAGAAGGGCGGCGATGGAAGAGCTGCAGCTGGGTCAGAGCCTGGAGGGAGGGCGGGGCCTTCACTGAGGACCCCCCCGCCCCCCGAGGCCAGCCCTAGGCCCCGGCGGTCGCGCATGCGCCCTTGGCCTGTGCGGTGTGTGGGGGCTTGAACCCAAGCCCGCAGGGCTCCCGGAGCGGCCAGAGAAAGAAGGGCCCATGGAGAGGTAGGCGAGGTGGGCAGGGGGCGCCACCTTACTCTCCTCAGCTCCCTGAGGGAGAGAGAGAGAGACAGAGACAGAGAGAGAGATCCCTGACCTCTGAGTCTCTGCCTCCACCGCTGGCTGGTGCCAACTCACGCGCCATCCCACTTCCAGCCATCACCCCCACGCCTGCCCCGGGGCCAGCCCCACCACAGAGAGGCCGGTTGGTTCCTGCTCACCTCTGTGCCGTCCCTTCCCGACCTGACCCCAGTGCAGGGGATAAGCTTCAGACAAGTCTTTCCATGTCCCTCTGCATGACAATAGACTTCCTCCCCTCTCCCATTCCACAGGCCCACCCACCCGGGACATCCACCTTTGTCATTAGCTCAGGAGAGGATGCAAGATGAGAATCTCTGCTATTGTGTGGGGAGACTCAGTTTCCCGGGTTTCCCCCATGGACACATGTTCTTCAGCTGGGTCTGATTTTCTCCAGACAAGCTGTCTTGGGAAGGATTTGGCCAGCCCTAAGAACCTGAAGGGAAAGGGCGGAGGGGGGTTCTCTCTCTGCCCCCGACAGCCCCGAGCTGGGTCGGTCCCTCAGACCTGGCCAGGGGCAGCCCATCCCCCGGCGCCCTTCCCCGGGGCATCCAAGGACAGGCTCGGCGCCAGCCCCACCCCGCTCGCCACTGCCCGACCATCGTCCTCCCTCGGGGGGCCTGGGCAGGACAGGGACCCGGGTGTGGGAGGCCTCCAGATCTCAGGCCTGGCACACCGTTTACCAGGCTGCTTCCTCCTCTGACGGGGGCCCAGCACACGCCCCAGGAGACATGGCAGCCGCCCCCAGGGCTCTATCCTCTGGAACTCGTCCCCTTGGAAGGGGCCTGGCCCAGGTGCCAGGTTCGGCTGGTCGGCCAGCCTCCTTTGGAGAAAGCAGGCAAGCCGAGCCAGGCTTGCAGTGGCCCTGGCGTGACACCTGCCACCTCAGGCAGAGGGCCTCCCGCGTGCCCTCCATGGCGGGTTTCTCCCCGGAGCCGTGGCCTGGGCACTAGGAAGGCCGTGCCTCCCCGACTCCCGGGAGGAGGGGCTAGCCCAGTTGCGCCCTGGCCCCCAAACCCTCTGGTGCCATCTGCCTGTCTGGGCACTTCTGACTCCACAGAGCCTTTCCTACATCTGGGCTGCCTGCCGTGGCAAAGTGCAGGCGTGGGGTGAGGCCATGGCTTTGTCTTTCCAGGAAAAAATGAGCCCCTGGCCGAAGCAGCAGGCCCAGGCAGAGCCTTGAGCTTGAAGCCCAGTAGGTCTGTGGCCCTCAGGGCCAGAGCAATGCTTTCAAGGCAGGGAAGCGGCCTGCAAGCTGAGTGGGAGTGGGGGAGGGGAGGGAGACAGCTGAAGCCGAGTCCAGAAGGGCGGCGATGGAAGAGCTGCAGCTGGGTCAGAGCCTGGAGGGAGGGCGGGGCCTTCACTGAGGACCCCCCCCCCCCCCGAGGGCAGCCCTAGGCCCCAGCGGTCGCGCATGCGCCCTTGGCCTGTGCGGTGTGTGGGGGCTTGAACCCAAGCCCGCAGGGCTCCCGGAGCGGCCAGAGAAAGAAGGGCCCATGGAGAGGTAGGCGAGGTGGGCAGGGGGCGCCACCTTACTCTCCTCAGCTCCCTGAGGGAGAGAGAGAGAGACAGAGACAGAGAGAGAGATCCCTGACCTCTGAGTCTCTGCCTCCACCGCTGGCTGGTGCCAACTCACGCGCCATCCCACTTCCAGCCATCACCCCCCACGCCTGCCCCGGGGCCAGCCCCACCACAGAGAGGCCGGTTGGTTCCTGCTCACCTCTGTGCCGTCCCTTCCCGACCTGACCCCAGTGCAGGGGATAAGCTTCAGACAAGTCTTTCCATGTCCCTCTGCATGACAATAGACTTCCTCCCCTCTCCCATTCCACAGTTCCACCCACCCGGGACATCCACCTTTGTCATTAGCTCAGGAGAGGATGCAAGATGAGAATCTCTGCTATTGTGTGGGGAGACTCAGTTTCCCGGGTTTCCCCCATGGACACATGTTCTTCAGCTGGGTCTGATTTTCTCCAGACAAGCTGTCTTGGGAAGGATTTGGCCAGCCCTAAGAAGCTGAAGGGAAAGGGCGGAGGGGGGTTCTCTCTCTGCCCCCGACAGCCCCGAGCTGGGTCGGTCCCTCAGACCTGGCCAGGGGCAGCCCATCCCCCGGCGCCCTTCCCCGGGGCATCCAAGGGCAGGCTCGGCGCCAGCCCCACCCCGCTCGCCACTGCCCGACCATCGTCCTCCCTCGGGGGGCCTGGGCAGGACAGGGACCCGGCTGTGGGAGGCCTCCAGATCTCAGGCCTGGCACACCGTTTACCAGGCTGCTTCCTCCTCTGACGGGGGCCCAGCACACGCCCCAGGAGACATGGCAGCCGCCCCCAGGGCTCTATCCTCTGGAACTCGTCCCCTTGGAAGGGGCCTGGCCCAGGTGCCAGGTTCGGCTGGTCGGCCAGCCTCCTTTGGAGAAAGCAGGCAAGCCGAGCCAGGCTTGCAGTGGCCCTGGCGTGACACCTGCCACCTCAGGCAGAGGGCCTCCCGCGTGCCCTCCATGGCGGGTTTCTCCCCGGAGCCGTGGCCTGGGCACTAGGAAGGCCGGGCCTCCCCGACTCCCGGGAGGAGGGGCTAGCCCAGTTGCGCCCTGGCCCCCAAACCCTCTGGTGCCATCTGCCTGCTCGGCACTTCTGACTCCACAGAGCCTTTCCTACATCTGGGCTGCCTGCCGTGGCAAAGTGCAGGCGTGGGGTGAGGCCATGGCTTTGTCTTTCCAGGAAAAAATGAGCCCCTGGCCGAAGCAGCAGGCCCAGGCAGAGCCTTGAGCTTGAAGCCCAGTAGGTCTGTGGCCCTCAGGGCCAGAGCAATGCTTTCAAGGCAGGGAAGCGGCCTGCAAGCTGAGTGGGAGTGGGGGAGGGGAGGGAGACAGCTGAAGCCGAGTCCAGAAGGGCGGCGATGGAAGAGCTGCAGCTGGGTCAGAGCCTGGAGGGAGGGCGGGGCCTTCACTGAGGACCCCCCCCCCCCCCCCCGAGGGCAGCCCTAGGCCCCAGCGGTCGCACATGCGCCCTTGGCCTGTGCGGTGTGTGGGGGCTTGAACCCAAGCCCGCAGGGCTCCCGGAGCGGCCAGAGAAAGAAGGGCCCATGGAGAGGTAGGCGAGGTGGGCAGGGGGCGCCACCTTACTCTCCTCAGCTCCCTGAGGGAGAGAGAGAGAGACAGAGACAGAGAGAGAGATCCCTGACCTCTGAGTCTCTGCCTCCACCGCTGGCTGGTGCCAACTCACGCGCCATCCCACTTCCAGCCATCACCCCCACGCCTTCCCCGGGGCCCGCCACACCACAGAGAGGCCGGTTGGTTCCTGCTCACCTCTGTGCCGTCCCTTCCCGACCTGACCCCAGTGCAGGGGATAAGCTTCAGACAAGTCTTTCCATGTCCCTCTGCATGACAATAGACTTCCTCCCCTCTCCCATTCCACAGGCCCACCCACCCGGGACATCCACCTTTGTCATTAGCTCAGGAGAGGATGCAAGATGAGAATCTCTGCTATTGTGTGGGGAGACTCAGTTTCCCGGGTTTCCCCCATGGACACATGTTCTTCAGCTGGGTCTGATTTTCTCCAGACAAGCTGTCTTGGGAAGGATTTGGCCAGCCCTAAGAAGCTGAAGGGAAAGGGCGGAGGGGGGTTCTCTCTCTGCCCCCGACAGCCCCGAGCTGGGTCGGTCCCTCAGACCTGGCCAGGGGCAGCCCATCCCCCGGCGCCCTTCCCCGGGGCATCCAAGGGCAGGCTCGGCGCCAGCCCCACCCCGCTCGCCACTGCCCGACCATCGTCCTCCCTCGGGGGGCCTGGGCAGGACAGGGACCCGGCTGTGGGAGGCCTCCAGATCTCAGGCCTGGCACACCGTTTACCAGGCTGCTTCCTCCTCTGACGGGGGCCCAGCACACGCCCCAGGAGACATGGCAGCCGCCCCCAGGGCTCTATCCTCTGGAACTCGTCCCCTTGGAAGGGGCCTGGCCCAGGTGCCAGGTTCGGCTGGTCGGCCAGCCTCCTTTGGAGAAAGCAGGCAAGCCGAGCCAGGCTTGCAGTGGCCCTGGCGTGACACCTGCCACCTCAGGCAGAGGGCCTCCCGCGTGCCCTCCATGGCGGGTTTCTCCCCGGAGCCGTGGCCTGGGCACTAGGAAGGCCGGGCCTCCCCGACTCCCGGGAGGAGGGGCTAGCCCAGTTGCGCCCTGGCCCCCAAACCCTCTGGTGCCATCTGCCTGTCTCGGCACTTCTGACTCCACAGAGCCTTTCCTACATCTGGGCTGCCTGCCGTGGCAAAGTGCAGGCGTGGGGTGAGGCCATGCCTTCTCTTTCCAGGAAAAAGTGAGCCCCTGGCGGAAGCAGCAGGCCCAGGCAGAGCCTTGAGCTTGAAGCCCAGTAGGTCTGTGGCCCTCAGGGCCAGAGCAATGCTTTCAAGGCAGGGAAGCGGCCTGCAAGCTGAGTGGGAGTGGGGGAGGGGAGGGAGACAGCTGAAGCCGAGTCCAGAAGGGCGGCGATGGAAGAGCTGCAGCTGGGTCAGAGCCTGGAGGGAGGGCGGGGCCTTCACTGAGGACCCCCCCCGCCCCCCGAGGCCAGCCCTAGGATCCGGCGGTCGCGCATGCGCCCTTGGCCTGTGCGGTGTGTGGGGGCTTGAACCCAAGCCCGCAGGGCTCCCGGAGCGGCCAGAGAAAGAAGGGCCCATGGAGAGGTAGGCGAGGTGGGCAGGGGGCGCCACCTTACTCTCCTCAGCTCCCTGAGGGAGAGAGAGAGAGACAGAGACAGAGAGAGAGATCCCTGACCTCTGAGTCTCTGCCTCCACCGCTGGCTGGTGCCAACTCACGCGCCATCCCACTTCCAGCCATCACCCCCACGCCTGCCCCGGGGCCAGCCCCACCACAGAGAGGCCGGTTGGTTCCTGCTCACCTCTGTGCCGTCCCTTCCCGACCTGACCCCAGTGCAGGGGATAAGCTTCAGACAAGTCTTTCCATGTCCCTCTGCATGACAATAGACTTCCTCCCCTCTCCCATTCCACAGGCCCACCCACCCGGGACATCCACCTTTGTCATTAGCTCAGGAGAGGATGCAAGATGAGAATCTCTGCTATTGTGTGGGGAGACTCAGTTTCCCGGGTTTCCCCCATGGACACATGTTCTTCAGCTGGGTCTGATTTTCTCCAGACAAGCTGTCTTGGGAAGGATTTGGCCAGCCCTAAGAAGCTGAAGGGAAAGCGCGGAGGGGGGTTCTCTCTCTGCCCCCGACAGCCCCGAGCTGGGTCGGTCCCTCAGACCTGGCCAGGGGCAGCCCATCCCCCGGCGCCCTTCCCCGGGGCATCCAAGGGCAGGCTCGGCGCCAGCCCCACCCCGCTCGCCACTGCCCGACCATCGTCCTCCCTCGGGGGGCCTGGGCAGGACAGGGACCCGGCTGTGGGAGGCCTCCAGATCTCAGGCCTGGCACACCGTTTACCAGGCTGCTTCCTCCTCTGACGGGGGCCCAGCACACGCCCCAGGAGACATGGCAGCCGCCCCCAGGGCTCTATCCTCTGGAACTCGTCCCCTTGGAAGGGGCCTGGCCCAGGTGCCAGGTTCGGCTGGTCGGCCAGCCTCCTTTGGAGAAAGCAGGCAAGCCGAGCCAGGCTTGCAGTGGCCCTGGCGTGACACCTGCCACCTCAGGCAGAGGGCCTCCCGCGTGCCCTCCATGGCGGGTTTCTCCCCGGAGCCGTGGCCTGGGCACTAGGAAGGCCGTACCTCCCCGACTCCCGGGAGGAGGGGCTAGCCCAGTTGCGCCCTGGCCCCCAAACCCTCTGGTGCCATCTGCCTGTCTGGGCACTTCTGACTCCACAGAGCCTTTCCTACATCTGGGCAGCCTGCCGTGGCAAAGTGCAGGCGTGGGGTGAGGCCATGGCTTTGTCTTTCCAGGAAAAAATGAGCCCCTGGCCGAAGCAGCAGGCCCAGGCAGAGCCTTGAGCTTGAAGCCCAGTAGGTCTGTGGCCCTCAGGGCCAGAGCAATGCTTTCAAGGCAGGGAAGCGGCCTGCAAGCTGAGTGGGAGTGGGGGAGGGGAGGGAGACAGCTGAAGCCGAGTCCAGAAGGGCGGCGATGGAAGAGCTGCAGCTGGGTCAGAGCCTGGAGGGAGGGCGGGGCCTTCACTGAGGACCCCCCCCCCCCCGAGGGCAGCCCTAGGCCCCAGCGGTCGCGCATGCGCCCTTGGCCTGTGCGGTGTGTGGGGGCTTGAACCCAAGCCCGCAGGGCTCCCGGAGCGGCCAGAGAAAGAAGGGCCCATGGAGAGGTAGGCGAGGTGGGCAGGGGGCGCCACCTTACTCTCCTCAGCTCCCTGAGGGAGAGAGAGAGAGACAGAGACAGAGAGAGAGATCCCTGACCTCTGAGTCTCTGCCTCCACCGCTGGCTGGTGCCAACTCACGCGCCATCCCACTTCCAGCCATCACCCCCACGCCTGCCCCGGGGCCAGCCCCACCACAGAGAGGCCGGTTGGTTCCTGCTCACCTCTGTGCCATCCCTTCCCGACCTGACCCCAGTGCAGGGGATAAGCTTCAGACAAGTCTTTCCATGTCCCTCTGCATGACAATAGACTTCCTCCCCTCTCCCATTCCACAGGCCCACCCACCCGGGACATCCACCTTTGTCATTAGCTCAGGAGAGGATGCAAGATGAGAATCTCTGCTATTGTGTGGGGAGACTCAGTTTCCCGGGTTTCCCCCATGGACACATGTTCTTCAGCTGGGTCTGATTTTCTCCAGACAAGCTGTCTTGGGAAGGATTTGGCCAGCCCTAAGAAGCTGAAGGGAAAGGGCGGAGGGGGGTTCTCTCTCTGCCCCCGACAGCCCCGAGCTGGGTCGGTCCCTCAGACCTGGCCAGGGGCAGCCCATCCCCCGGCGCCCTTCCCCGGGGCATCCAAGGGCAGGCTCGGCGCCAGCCCCACCCCGCTCGCCACTGCCCGACCATCGTCCTCCCTCGGGGGGCCTGGGCAGGACAGGGACCCGGCTGTGGGAGGCCTCCAGATCTCAGGCCTGGCACACCGTTTACCAGGCTGCTTCCTCCTCTGACGGGGGCCCAGCACACGCCCCAGGAGACATGGCAGCCGCCCCCAGGGCTCTATCCTCTGGAACTCGTCCCCTTGGAAGGGGCCTGGCCCAGGTGCCAGGTTCGGCTGGTCGGCCAGCCTCCTTTGGAGAAAGCAGGCAAGCCGAGCCAGGCTTGCAGTGGCCCTGGCGTGACACCTGCCACCTCAGGCAGAGGGCCTCCCGCGTGCCCTCCATGGCGGGTTTCTCCCCGGAGCCGTGGCCTGGGCACTAGGAAGGCCGGGCCTCCCCGACTCCCGGGAGGAGGGGCTAGCCCAGTTGCGCCCTGACCCCCAAACCCTCTGGTGCCATCTGCCTGTCTCGGCACTTCTGACTCCACAGAGCCTTTCCTACATCTGGGCTGCCTGCCGTGGCAAAGTGCAGGCGTGGGGTGAGGCCATGGCTTTGTCTTTCCAGGAAAAAATGAGCCCCTGGCCGAAGCAGCAGGCCCAGGCAGAGCCTTGAGCTTGAAGCCCAGTAGGTCTGTGGCCCTCAGGGCCAGAGCAATGCTTTCAAGGCAGGGAAGCGGCCTGCAAGCTGAGTGGGAGTGGGGGAGGGGAGGGAGACAGCTGAAGCCGAGTCCAGAAGGGCGGCGATGGAAGAGCTGCAGCTGGGTCAGAGCCTGGAGGGAGGGCGGGGCCTTCACTGAGGACCCCCCCGCCCCCCGAGGCCAGCCCTAGGCCCCGGCGGTCGCGCATGCGCCCTTGGCCTGTGCGGTGTGTGGGGGCTTGAACCCAAGCCCGCAGGGCTCCCGGAGCGGCCAGAGAAAGAAGGGCCCATGGAGAGGTAGGCGAGGTGGGCAGGGGGCGCCACCTTACTCTCCTCAGCTCCCTGAGGGAGAGAGAGAGAGACAGAGACAGAGAGAGAGATCCCTGACCTCTGAGTCTCTGCCTCCACCGCTGGCTGGTGCCAACTCACGCGCCATCCCACTTCCAGCCATCACCCCCACGCCTGCCCCGGGGCCAGCCCCACCACAGAGAGGCCGGTTGGTTCCTGCTCACCTCTGTGCCGTCCCTTCCCGACCTGACCCCAGTGCAGGGGATAAGCTTCAGACAAGTCTTTCCATGTCCCTCTGCATGACAATAGACTTCCTCCCCTCTCCCATTCCACAGGCCCACCCACCCGGGACATCCACCTTTGTCATTAGCTCAGGAGAGGATGCAAGATGAGAATCTCTGCTATTGTGTGGGGAGACTCAGTTTCCCGGGTTTCCCCCATGGACACATGTTCTTCAGCTGGGTCTGATTTTCTCCAGACAAGCTGTCTTGGGAAGGATTTGGCCAGCCCTAAGAACCTGAAGGGAAAGGGCGGAGGGGGGTTCTCTCTCTGCCCCCGACAGCCCCGAGCTGGGTCGGTCCCTCAGACCTGGCCAGGGGCAGCCCATCCCCCGGCGCCCTTCCCCGGGGCATCCAAGGACAGGCTCGGCGCCAGCCCCACCCCGCTCGCCACTGCCCGACCATCGTCCTCCCTCGGGGGGCCTGGGCAGGACAGGGACCCGGGTGTGGGAGGCCTCCAGATCTCAGGCCTGGCACACCGTTTACCAGGCTGCTTCCTCCTCTGACGGGGGCCCAGCACACGCCCCAGGAGACATGGCAGCCGCCCCCAGGGCTCTATCCTCTGGAACTCGTCCCCTTGGAAGGGGCCTGGCCCAGGTGCCAGGTTCGGCTGGTCGGCCAGCCTCCTTTGGAGAAAGCAGGCAAGCCGAGCCAGGCTTGCAGTGACCCTGGCGTGACACCTGCCACCTCAGGCAGAGGGCCTCCCGCGTGCCCTCCATGGCGGGTTTCTCCCCGGAGCCGTGGCCTGGGCACTAGGAAGGCCGTGCCTCCCCGACTCCCGGGAGGAGGGGCTAGCCCAGTTGCGCCCTGGCCCCCAAACCCTCTGGTGCCATCTGCCTGTCTGGGCACTTCTGACTCCACAGAGCCTTTCCTACATCTGGGCTGCCTGCCGTGGCAAAGTGCAGGCGTGGGGTGAGGCCATGGCTTTGTCTTTCCAGGAAAAAATGAGCCCCTGGCCGAAGCAGCAGGCCCAGGCAGAGCCTTGAGCTTGAAGCCCAGTAGGTCTGTGGCCCTCAGGGCCAGAGCAATGCTTTCAAGGCAGGGAAGCGGCCTGCAAGCTGAGTGGGAGTGGGGGAGGGGAGGGAGACAGCTGAAGCCGAGTCCAGAAGGGCGGCGATGGAAGAGCTGCAGCTGGGTCAGAGCCTGGAGGGAGGGCGGGGCCTTCACTGAGGACCCCCCCCCCCCCCGAGGGCAGCCCTAGGCCCCAGCGGTCGCGCATGCGCCCTTGGCCTGTGCGGTGTGTGGGGGCTTGAACCCAAGCCCGCAGGGCTCCCGGAGCGGCCAGAGAAAGAAGGGCCCATGGAGAGGTAGGCGAGGTGGGCAGGGGGCGCCACCTTACTCTCCTCAGCTCCCTGAGGGAGAGAGAGAGAGACAGAGACAGAGAGAGAGATCCCTGACCTCTGAGTCTCTGCCTCCACCGCTGGCTGGTGCCAACTCACGCGCCATCCCACTTCCAGCCATCACCCCCACGCCTGCCCCGGGGCCAGCCCCACCACAGAGAGGCCGGTTGGTTCCTGCTCACCTCTGTGCCGTCCCTTCCCGACCTGACCCCAGTGCAGGGGATAAGCTTCAGACAAGTCTTTCCATGTCCCTCTGCATGACAATAGACTTCCTCCCCTCTCCCATTCCACAGGCCCACCCACCCGGGACATCCACCTTTGTCATTAGCTCAGGAGAGGATGCAAGATGAGAATCTCTGCTATTGTGTGGGGAGACTCAGTTTCCCGGGTTTCCCCCATGGACACATGTTCTTCAGCTGGGTCTGATTTTCTCCAGACAAGCTGTCTTGGGAAGGATTTGGCCAGCCCTAAGAAGCTGAAGGGAAAGGGCGGAGGGGGGTTCTCTCTCTGCCCCCGACAGCCCCGAGCTGGGTCGGTCCCTCAGACCTGGCCAGGGGCAGCCCATCCCCCGGCGCCCTTCCCCGGGGCATCCAAGGGCAGGCTCGGCGCCAGCCCCACCCCGCTCGCCACTGCCCGACCATCGTCCTCCCTCGGGGGGCCTGGGCAGGACAGGGACCCGGCTGTGGGAGGCCTCCAGATCTCAGGCCTGGCACACCGTTTACCAGGCTGCTTCCTCCTCTGACGGGGGCCCAGCACACGCCCCAGGAGACATGGCAGCCGCCCCCAGGGCTCTATCCTCTGGAACTCGTCCCCTTGGAAGGGGCCTGGCCCAGGTGCCAGGTTCGGCTGGTCGGCCAGCCTCCTTTGGAGAAAGCAGGCAAGCCGAGCCAGGCTTGCAGTGGCCCTGGCGTGACACCTGCCACCTCAGGCAGAGGGCCTCCCGCGTGCCCTCCATGGCGGGTTTCTCCCCGGAGCCGTGGCCTGGGCACTAGGAAGGCCGGGCCTCCCCGACTCCCGGGAGGAGGGGCTAGCCCAGTTGCGCCCTGGCCCCCAAACCCTCTGGTGCCATCTGCCTGTCTCGGCACTTCTGACTCCACAGAGCCTTTCCTACATCTGGGCTGCCTGCCGTGGCAAAGTGCAGGCGTGGGGTGAGGCCATGGCTTTGTCTTTCCAGGAAAAAATGAGCCCCTGGCCGAAGCAGCAGGCCCAGGCAGAGCCTTGAGCTTGAAGCCCAGTAGGTCTGTGGCCCTCAGGGCCAGAGCAATGCTTTCAAGGCAGGGAAGCGGCCTGCAAGCTGAGTGGGAGTGGGGGAGGGGAGGGAGACAGCTGAAGCCGAGTCCAGAAGGGCGGCGATGGAAGAGCTGCAGCTGGGTCAGAGCCTGGAGGGAGGGCGGGGCCTTCACTGAGGACCCCCCCCCCGAGGGCAGCCCTAGGCCCCAGCGGTCGCGCATGCGCCCTTGGCCTGTGCGGTGTGTGGGGGCTTGAACCCAAGCCCGCAGGGCTCCCGGAGCGGCCAGAGAAAGAAGGGCCCATGGAGAGGTAGGCGAGGTGGGCAGGGGGCGCCACCTTACTCTCCTCAGCTCCCTGAGGGAGAGAGAGAGAGACAGAGACAGAGAGAGAGATCCCTGACCTCTGAGTCTCTGCCTCCACCGCTGGCTGGTGCCAACTCACGCGCCATCCCACTTCCAGCCATCACCCCCACGCCTGCCCCGGGGCCAGCCCCACCACAGAGAGGCCGGTTGGTTCCTGCTCACCTCTGTGCCATCCCTTCCCGACCTGACCCCAGTGCAGGGGATAAGCTTCAGACAAGTCTTTCCATGTCCCTCTGCATGACAATAGACTTCCTCCCCTCTCCCATTCCACAGGCCCACCCACCCGGGACATCCACCTTTGTCATTAGCTCAGGAGAGGATGCAAGATGAGAATCTCTGCTATTGTGTGGGGAGACTCAGTTTCCCGGGTTTCCCCCATGGACACATGTTCTTCAGCTGGGTCTGATTTTCTCCAGACAAGCTGTCTTGGGAAGGATTTGGCCAGCCCTAAGAAGCTGAAGGGAAAGGGCGGAGGGGGGTTCTCTCTCTGCCCCCGACAGCCCCGAGCTGGGTCGGTCCCTCAGACCTGGCCAGGGGCAGCCCATCCCCCGGCGCCCTTCCCCGGGGCATCCAAGGGCAGGCTCGGCGCCAGCCCCCACCCCGCTCGCCACTGCCCGACCATCGTCCTCCCTCGGGGGGCCTGGGCAGGACAGGGACCCGGCTGTGGGAGGCCTCCAGATCTCAGGCCTGGCACACCGTTTACCAGGCTGCTTCCTCCTCTGACGGGGGCCCAGCACACGCCCCAGGAGACATGGCAGCCGCCCCCAGGGCTCTATCCTCTGGAACTCGTCCCCTTGGAAGGTGCCTGGCCCAGGTGCCAGGTTCGGCTGGTCGGCCAGCCTCCTTTGGAGAAAGCAGGCAAGCCGAGCCAGGCTTGCAGTGGCCCTGGCGTGACACCTGCCACCTCAGGCAGAGGGCCTCCCGCGTGCCCTCCATGGCGGGTTTCTCCCCGGAGCCGTGGCCTGGGCACTAGGAAGGCCGGGCCTCCCCGACTCCCGGGAGGAGGGGCTAGCCCAGTTGCGCCCTGACCCCCAAAACCCTCTGGTGCCATCTGCCTGTCTCGGCACTTCTGACTCCACAGAGCCTTTCCTACATCTGGGCTGCCTGCCGTGGCAAAGTGCAGGCGTGGGGTGAGGCCATGGCTTTGTCTTTCCAGGAAAAAATGAGCCCCTGGCCGAAGCAGCAGGCCCAGGCAGAGCCTTGAGCTTGAAGCCCAGTAGGTCTGTGGCCCTCAGGGCCAGAGCAATGCTTTCAAGGCAGGGAAGCGGCCTGCAAGCTGAGTGGGAGTGGGGGAGGGGAGGGAGACAGCTGAAGCCGAGTCCAGAAGGGCGGCGATGGAAGAGCTGCAGCTGGGTCAGAGCCTGGAGGGAGGGCGGGGCCTTCACTGAGGACCCCCCCCCCCGAGGGCAGCCCTAGGCCCCAGCGGTCGCGCATGCGCCCTTGGCCTGTGCGGTGTGTGGGGGCTTGAACCCAAGCCCGCAGGGCTCCCGGAGCGGCCAGAGAAAGAAGGGCCCATGGAGAGGTAGGCGAGGTGGGCAGGGGGCGCCACCTTACTCTCCTCAGCTCCCTGAGGGAGAGAGAGAGAGACAGAGACAGAGAGAGAGATCCCTGCTCTGAGTCTCTGCCTCCACCGCTGGCTGGTGCCAACTCACGCGCCATCCCACTTCCAGCCATCACCCCCACGCCTGCCCCGGGGCCAGCCCCACCACAGAGAGGCCGGTTGGTTCCTGCTCACCTCTGTGCCATCCCTTCCCGACCTGACCCCAGTGCAGGGGATAAGCTTCAGACAAGTCTTTCCATGTCCCTCTGCATGACAATAGACTTCCTCCCCTCTCCCATTCCACAGGCCCACCCACCCGGGACATCCACCTTTGTCATTAGCTCAGGAGAGGATGCAAGATGAGAATCTCTGCTATTGTGTGGGGAGACTCAGTTTCCCGGGTTTCCCCCATGGACACATGTTCTTCAGCTGGGTCTGATTTTCTCCAGACAAGCTGTCTTGGGAAGGATTTGGCCAGCCCTAAGAAGCTGAAGGGAAAGGGCGGAGGGGGGTTCTCTCTCTGCCCCCGACAGCCCCGAGCTGGGTCGGTCCCTCAGACCTGGCCAGGGGCAGCCCATCCCCCGGCGCCCTTCCCCGGGGCATCCAAGGGCAGGCTCGGCGCCAAGCCCCACCCCGCTCGCCACTGCCCGACCATCGTCCTCCCTCGGGGGGCCTGGGCAGGACAGGGACCCGGCTGTGGGAGGCCTCCAGATCTAAGGCCTGGCACACCGTTTACCAGGCTGCTTCCTCCTCTGACGGGGGCCCAGCACACGCCCCAGGAGACATGGCAGCCGCCCCCAGGGCTCTATCCTCTGGAACTCGTCCCCTTGGAAGGGGCCTGGCCCAGGTGCCAGGTTCGGCTGGTCGGCCAGCCTCCTTTGGAGAAAGCAGGCAAGCCGAGCCAGGCTTGCAGTGGCCCTGGCGTGACACCTGCCACCTCAGGCAGAGGGCCTCCCGCGTGCCCTCCATGGCGGGTTTCTCCCCGGAGCCGTGGCCTGGGCACTAGGAAGGCCGGGCCTCCCCGACTCCCGGGAGGAGGGGCTAGCCCAGTTGCGCCCTGGCCCCCAAACCCTCTGGTGCCATCTGCCTGTCTCGGCACTTCTGACTCCACAGAGCCTTTCCTACATCTGGGCTGCCTGCCGTGGCAAAGTGCAGGCGTGGGGTGAGGCCATGCCTTCTCTTTCCAGGAAAAAGTGAGCCCCTGGCGGAAGCAGCAGGCCCAGGCAGAGCCTTGAGCTTGAAGCCCAGTAGGTCTGTGGCCCTCAGGGCCAGAGCAATGCTTTCAAGGCAGGGAAGCGGCCTGCAAGCTGAGTGGGAGTGGGGGAGGGGAGGGAGACAGCTGAAGCCGAGTCCAGAAGGGCGGCGATGGAAGAGCTGCAGCTGGGTCAGAGCCTGGAGGGAGGGCGGGGCCTTCACTGAGGACCCCCCCGCCCCCCGAGGCCAGCCCTAGGATCCGGCGGTCGCGCATGCGCCCTTGGCCTGTGCGGTGTGTGGGGGCTTGAACCCAAGCCCGCAGGGCTCCCGGAGCGGCCAGAGAAAGAAGGGCCCATGGAGAGGTAGGCGAGGTGGGCAGGGGGCGCCACCTTACTCTCCTCAGCTCCCTGAGGGAGAGAGAGAGAGACAGAGACAGAGAGAGAGATCCCTGACCTCTGAGTCTCTGCCTCCACCGCTGGCTGGTGCCAACTCACGCGCCATCCCACTTCCAGCCATCACCCCCACGCCTGCCCCGGGGCCAGCCCCACCACAGAGAGGCCGGTTGGTTCCTGCTCACCTCTGTGCCGTCCCTTCCCGACCTGACCCCAGTGCAGGGGATAAGCTTCAGACAAGTCTTTCCATGTCCCTCTGCATGACAATAGACTTCCTCCCCTCTCCCATTCCACAGGCCCACCCACCCGGGACATCCACCTTTGTCATTAGCTCAGGAGAGGATGCAAGATGAGAATCTCTGCTATTGTGTGGGGAGACTCAGTTTCCCGGGTTTCCCCCATGGACACATGTTCTTCAGCTGGGTCTGATTTTCTCCAGACAAGCTGTCTTGGGAAGGATTTGGCCAGCCCTAAGAAGCTGAAGGGAAAGGGCGGAGGGGGGTTCTCTCTCTGCCCCCGACAGCCCCGAGCTGGGTCGGTCCCTCAGACCTGGCCAGGGGCAGCCCATCCCCCGGCGCCCTTCCCCGGGGCATCCAAGGGCAGGCTCGGCGCCAGCCCCACCCCGCTCGCCACTGCCCGACCATCGTCCTCCCTCGGGGGGCCTGGGCAGGACAGGGACCCGGCTGTGGGAGGCCTCCAGATCTCAGGCCTGGCACACCGTTTACCAGGCTGCTTCCTCCTCTGACGGGGGCCCAGCACACGCCCCAGGAGACATGGCAGCCGCCCCCAGGGCTCTATCCTCTGGAACTCGTCCCCTTGGAAGGGGCCTGGCCCAGGTGCCAGGTTCGGCTGGTCGGCCAGCCTCCTTTGGAGAAAGCAGGCAAGCCGAGCCAGGCTTGCAGTGGCCCTGGCGTGACACCTGCCACCTCAGGCAGAGGGCCTCCCGCGTGCCCTCCATGGCGGGTTTCTCCCCGGAGCCGTGGCCTGGGCACTAGGAAGGCCGGGCCTCCCCGACTCCCGGGAGGAGGGGCTAGCCCAGTTGCGCCCTGGCCCCCAAACCCTCTGGTGCCATCTGCCTGTCTGGGCACTTCTGACTCCACAGAGCCTTTCCTACATCTGGGCTGCCTGCCGTGGCAAAGTGCAGGCGTGGGGTGAGGCCATGGCTTTGTCTTTCCAGGAAAAAATGAGCCCCTGGCCGAAGCAGCAGGCCCAGGCAGAGCCTTGAGCTTGAAGCCCAGTAGGTCTGTGGCCCTCAGGGCCAGAGCAATGCTTTCAAGGCAGGGAAGCGGCCTGCAAGCTGAGTGGGAGTGGGGGAGGGGAGGGAGACAGCTGAAGCCGAGTCCAGAAGGGCGGCGATGGAAGAGCTGCAGCTGGGTCAGAGCCTGGAGGGAGGGCGGGGCCTTCACTGAGGACCCCCCCGCCCCCCGAGGCCAGCCCTAGGCCCCGGCGGTCGCGCATGCGCCCTTGGCCTGTGCGGTGTGTGGGGGCTTGAACCCAAGCCCGCAGGGCTCCCGGAGCGGCCAGAGAAATAAGGGCCCATGGAGAGGTAGGCGAGGTGGGCAGGGGGCGCCACCTTACTCTCCTCAGCTCCCTGAGGGAGAGAGAGAGAGACAGAGACAGAGAGAGAGATCCCTGACCTCTGAGTCTCTGCCTCCACCGCTGGCTGGTGCCAACTCACGCGCCATCCCACTTCCAGCCATCACCCCCACGCCTGCCCCGGGGCCAGCCCCACCACAGAGAGGCCGGTTGGTTCCTGCTCACCTCTGTGCTGTCCCTTCCCGACCTGACCCCAGTGCAGGGGATAAGCTTCAGACAAGTCTTTCCATGTCCCTCTGCATGACAATAGACTTCCTCCCCTCTCCCATTCCACAGGCCCACCCACCCGGGACATCCACCTTTGTCATTAGCTCAGGAGAGGATGCAAGATGAGAATCTCTGCTATTGTGTGGGGAGACTCAGTTTCCCGGGTTTCCCCCATGGACACATGTTCTTCAGCTGGGTCTGATTTTCTCCAGACAAGCTGTCTTGGGAAGGATTTGGCCAGCCCTAAGAACCTGAAGGGAAAGGGCGGAGGGGGGTTCTCTCTCTGCCCCCGACAGCCCCGAGCTGGGTCGGTCCCTCAGACCTGGCCAGGGGCAGCCCATCCCCCGGCGCCCTTCCCCGGGGCATCCAAGGACAGGCTCGGCGCCAGCCCCACCCCGCTCGCCACTGCCCGACCATCGTCCTCCCTCGGGGGGCCTGGGCAGGACAGGGACCCGGGTGTGGGAGGCCTCCAGATCTCAGGCCTGGCACACCGTTTACCAGGCTGCTTCCTCCTCTGACGGGGGCCCAGCACACGCCCCAGGAGACATGGCAGCCGCCCCCAGGGCTCTATCCTCTGGAACTCGTCCCCTTGGAAGGGGCCTGGCCCAGGTGCCAGGTTCGGCTGGTCGGCCAGCCTCCTTTGGAGAAAGCAGGCAAGCCGAGCCAGGCTTGCAGTGGCCCTGGCGTGACACCTGCCACCTCAGGCAGAGGGCCTCCCGCGTGCCCTCCATGGCGGGTTTCTCCCCGGAGCCGTGGCCTGGGCACTAGGAAGGCCGTGCCTCCCCGACTCCCGGGAGGAGGGGCTAGCCCAGTTGCGCCCTGGCCCCCAAACCCTCTGGTGCCATCTGCCTGTCTGGGCACTTCTGACTCCACAGAGCCTTTCCTACATCTGGGCTGCCTGCCGTGGCAAAGTGCAGGCGTGGGGTGAGGCCATGGCTTTGTCTTTCCAGGAAAAAATGAGCCCCTGGCCGAAGCAGCAGGCCCAGGCAGAGCCTTGAGCTTGAAGCCCAGTAGGTCTGTGGCCCTCAGGGCCAGAGCAATGCTTTCAAGGCAGGGAAGCGGCCTGCAAGCTGAGTGGGAGTGGGGGAGGGGAGGGAGACAGCTGAAGCCGAGTCCAGAAGGGCGGCGATGGAAGAGCTGCAGCTGGGTCAGAGCCTGGAGGGAGGGCGGGGCCTTCACTGAGGACCCCCCCCCCCCGAGGGCAGCCCTAGGCCCCAGCGGTCGCGCATGCGCCCTTGGCCTGTGCGGTGTGTGGGGGCTTGAACCCAAGCCCGCAGGGCTCCCGGAGCGGCCAGAGAAAGAAGGGCCCATGGAGAGGTAGGCGAGGTGGGCAGGGGGCGCCACCTTACTCTCCTCAGCTCCCTGAGGGAGAGAGAGAGAGACAGAGACAGAGAGAGAGATCCCTGACCTCTGAGTCTCTGCCTCCACCGCTGGCTGGTGCCAACTCACGCGCCATCCCACTTCCAGCCATCACCCCCACGCCTGCCCCGGGGCCAGCCCCACCACAGAGAGGCCGGTTGGTTCCTGCTCACCTCTGTGCCGTCCCTTCCCGACCTGACCCCAGTGCAGGGGATAAGCTTCAGACAAGTCTTTCCATGTCCCTCTGCATGACAATAGACTTCCTCCCCTCTCCCATTCCACAGGCCCACCCACCCGGGACATCCACCTTTGTCATTAGCTCAGGAGAGGATGCAAGATGAGAATCTCTGCTATTGTGTGGGGAGACTCAGTTTCCCGGGTTTCCCCCATGGACACATGTTCTTCAGCTGGGTCTGATTTTCTCCAGACAAGCTGTCTTGGGAAGGATTTGGCCAGCCCTAAGAAGCTGAAGGGAAAGGGCGGAGGGGGGTTCTCTCTCTGCCCCCGACAGCCCCGAGCTGGGTCGGTCCCTCAGACCTGGCCAGGGGCAGCCCATCCCCCGGCGCCCTTCCCCGGGGCATCCAAGGGCAGGCTCGGCGCCAGCCCCACCCCGCTCGCCACTGCCCGACCATCGTCCTCCCTCGGGGGGCCTGGGCAGGACAGGGACCCGGCTGTGGGAGGCCTCCAGATCTCAGGCCTGGCACACCGTTTACCAGGCTGCTTCCTCCTCTGACGGGGGCCCAGCACACGCCCCAGGAGACATGGCAGCCGCCCCCAGGGCTCTATCCTCTGGAACTCGTCCCCTTGGAAGGGGCCTGGCCCAGGTGCCAGGTTCGGCTGGTCGGCCAGCCTCCTTTGGAGAAAGCAGGCAAGCCGAGCCAGGCTTGCAGTGGCCCTGGCGTGACACCTGCCACCTCAGGCAGAGGGCCTCCCGCGTGCCCTCCATGGCGGGTTTCTCCCCGGAGCCGTGGCCTGGGCACTAGGAAGGCCGGGCCTCCCCGACTCCCGGGAGGAGGGGCTAGCCCAGTTGCGCCCTGGCCCCCAAACCCTCTGGTGCCATCTGCCTGTCTCGGCACTTCTGACTCCACAGAGCCTTTCCTACATCTGGGCTGCCTGCCGTGGCAAAGTGCAGGCGTGGGGTGAGGCCATGGCTTTGTCTTTCCAGGAAAAAATGAGCCCCTGGCCGAAGCAGCAGGCCCAGGCAGAGCCTTGAGCTTGAAGCCCAGTAGGTCTGTGGCCCTCAGGGCCAGAGCAATGCTTTCAAGGCAGGGAAGCGGCCTGCAAGCTGAGTGGGAGTGGGGGAGGGGAGGGAGACAGCTGAAGCCGAGTCCAGAAGGGCGGCGATGGAAGAGCTGCAGCTGGGTCAGAGCCTGGAGGGAGGGCGGGGCCTTCACTGAGGACCCCCCCCCCCCCCGAGGGCAGCCCTAGGCCCCAGCGGTCGCGCATGCGCCCTTGGCCTGTGCGGTGTGTGGGGGCTTGAACCCAAGCCCGCAGGGCTCCCGGAGCGGCCAGAGAAAGAAGGGCCCATGGAGAGGTAGGCGAGGTGGGCAGGGGGCGCCACCTTACTCTCCTCAGCTCCCTGAGGGAGAGAGAGAGAGACAGAGACAGAGAGAGAGATCCCTGACCTCTGAGTCTCTGCCTCCACCGCTGGCTGGTGCCAACTCACGCGCCATCCCACTTCCAGCCATCACCCCCACGCCTTCCCCGGGGCCCGCCACACCACAGAGAGGCCGGTTGGTTCCTGCTCACCTCTGTGCCGTCCCTTCCCGACCTGACCCCAGTGCAGGGGATAAGCTTCAGACAAGTCTTTCCATGTCCCTCTGCATGACAATAGACTTCCTCCCCTCTCCCATTCCACAGGCCCACCCACCCGGGACATCCACCTTTGTCATTAGCTCAGGAGAGGATGCAAGATGAGAATCTCTGCTATTGTGTGGGGAGACTCAGTTTCCCGGGTTTCCCCCATGGACACATGTTCTTCAGCTGGGTCTGATTTTCTCCAGACAAGCTGTCTTGGGAAGGATTTGGCCAGCCCTAAGAAGCTGAAGGGAAAGGGCGGAGGGGGGTTCTCTCTCTGCCCCCGACAGCCCCGAGCTGGGTCGGTCCCTCAGACCTGGCCAGGGGCAGCCCATCCCCCGGCGCCCTTCCCCGGGGCATCCAAGGGCAGGCTCGGCGCCAGCCCCACCCCGCTCGCCACTGCCCGACCATCGTCCTCCCTCGGGGGGCCTGGGCAGGACAGGGACCCGGCTGTGGGAGGCCTCCAGATCTCAGGCCTGGCACACCGTTTACCAGGCTGCTTCCTCCTCTGACGGGGGCCCAGCACACGCCCCAGGAGACATGGCAGCCGCCCCCAGGGCTCTATCCTCTGGAACTCGTCCCCTTGGAAGGGGCCTGGCCCAGGTGCCAGGTTCGGCTGGTCGGCCAGCCTCCTTTGGAGAAAGCAGGCAAGCCGAGCCAGGCTTGCAGTGGCCCTGGCGTGACACCTGCCACCTCAGGCAGAGGGCCTCCCGCGTGCCCTCCATGGCGGGTTTCTCCCCGGAGCCGTGGCCTGGGCACTAGGAAGGCCGGGCCTCCCCGACTCCCGGGAGGAGGGGCTAGCCCAGTTGCGCCCTGGCCCCCAAACCCTCTGGTGCCATCTGCCTGTCTCGGCACTTCTGACTCCACAGAGCCTTTCCTACATCTGGGCTGCCTGCCGTGGCAAAGTGCAGGCGTGGGGTGAGGCCATGCCTTCTCTTTCCAGGAAAAAGTGAGCCCCTGGCGGAAGCAGCAGGCCCAGGCAGAGCCTTGAGCTTGAAGCCCAGTAGGTCTGTGGCCCTCAGGGCCAGAGCAATGCTTTCAAGGCAGGGAAGCGGCCTGCAAGCTGAGTGGGAGTGGGGGAGGGGAGGGAGACAGCTGAAGCCGAGTCCAGAAGGGCGGCGATGGAAGAGCTGCAGCTGGGTCAGAGCCTGGAGGGAGGGCGGGGCCTTCACTGAGGACCCCCCCGCCCCCCGAGGCCAGCCCTAGGATCCGGCGGTCGCGCATGCGCCCTTGGCCTGTGCGGTGTGTGGGGGCTTGAACCCAAGCCCGCAGGGCTCCCGGAGCGGCCAGAGAAAGAAGGGCCCATGGAGAGGTAGGCGAGGTGGGCAGGGGGCGCCACCTTACTCTCCTCAGCTCCCTGAGGGAGAGAGAGAGAGACAGAGACAGAGAGAGAGATCCCTGACCTCTGAGTCTCTGCCTCCACCGCTGGCTGGTGCCAACTCACGCGCCATCCCACTTCCAGCCATCACCCCCACGCCTGCCCCGGGGCCAGCCCCACCACAGAGAGGCCGGTTGGTTCCTGCTCACCTCTGTGCCGTCCCTTCCCGACCTGACCCCAGTGCAGGGGATAAGCTTCAGACAAGTCTTTCCATGTCCCTCTGCATGACAATAGACTTCCTCCCCTCTCCCATTCCACAGGCCCACCCACCCGGGACATCCACCTTTGTCATTAGCTCAGGAGAGGATGCAAGATGAGAATCTCTGCTATTGTGTGGGGAGACTCAGTTTCCCGGGTTTCCCCCATGGACACATGTTCTTCAGCTGGGTCTGATTTTCTCCAGACAAGCTGTCTTGGGAAGGATTTGGCCAGCCCTAAGAAGCTGAAGGGAAAGCGCGGAGGGGGGTTCTCTCTCTGCCCCCGACAGCCCCGAGCTGGGTCGGTCCCTCAGACCTGGCCAGGGGCAGCCCATCCCCCGGCGCCCTTCCCCGGGGCATCCAAGGGCAGGCTCGGCGCCAGCCCCACCCCACTCGCCACTGCCCGACCATCGTCCTCCCTCGGGGGGCCTGGGCAGGACAGGGACCCGGCTGTGGGAGGCCTCCAGATCTCAGGCCTGGCACACCGTTTACCAGGCTGCTTCCTCCTCTGACGGGGGCCCAGCACACGCCCCAGGAGACATGGCAGCCGCCCCCAGGGCTCTATCCTCTGGAACTCGTCCCCTTGGAAGGGGCCTGGCCCAGGTGCCAGGTTCGGCTGGTCGGCCAGCCTCCTTTGGAGAAAGCAGGCAAGCCGAGCCAGGCTTGCAGTGGCCCTGGCGTGACACCTGCCACCTCAGGCAGAGGGCCTCCCGCGTGCCCTCCATGGCGGGTTTCTCCCCGGAGCCGTGGCCTGGGCACTAGGAAGGCCGTGCCTCCCCGACTCCCGGGAGGAGGGGCTAGCCCAGTTGCGCCCTGGCCCCCAAACCCTCTGGTGCCATCTGCCTGTCTGGGCACTTCTGACTCCACAGAGCCTTTCCTACATCTGGGCAGCCTGCCGTGGCAAAGTGCAGGCGTGGGGTGAGGCCATGGCTTTGTCTTTCCAGGAAAAAATGAGCCCCTGGCCGAAGCAGCAGGCCCAGGCAGAGCCTTGAGCTTGAAGCCCAGTAGGTCTGTGGCCCTCAGGGCCAGAGCAATGCTTTCAAGGCAGGGAAGCGGCCTGCAAGCTGAGTGGGAGTGGGGGAGGGGAGGGAGACAGCTGAAGCCGAGTCCAGAAGGGCGGCGATGGAAGAGCTGCAGCTGGGTCAGAGCCTGGAGGGAGGGCGGGGCCTTCACTGAGGACCCCCCCCCGCCCCCCGAGGCCAGCCCTAGGATCCGGCGGTCGCGCATGCGCCCTTGGCCTGTGCGGTGTGTGGGGGCTTGAACCCAAGCCCGCAGGGCTCCCGGAGCGGCCAGAGAAAGAAGGGCCCATGGAGAGGTAGGCGAGGTGGGCAGGGGGCGCCACCTTACTCTCCTCAACTCCCTGAGGGAGAGAGAGAGAGACAGAGACAGAGAGAGAGATCCCTGACCTCTGAGTCTCTGCCTCCACCGCTGGCTGGTGCCAACTCACGCGCCATCCCACTTCCAGCCATCACCCCCACGCCTGCCCCGGGGCCAGCCCCACCACAGAGAGGCCGGTTGGTTCCTGCTCACCTCTGTGCCGTCCCTTCCCGACCTGACCCCAGTGCAGGGGATAAGCTTCAGACAAGTCTTTCCATGTCCCTCTGCATGACAATAGACTTCCTCCCCTCTCCCATTCCACAGGCCCACCCACCCGGGACATCCACCTTTGTCATTAGCTCAGGAGAGGATGCAAGATGAGAATCTCTGCTATTGTGTGGGGAGACTCAGTTTCCCGGGTTTCCCCCATGGACACATGTTCTTCAGCTGGGTCTGATTTTCTCCAGACAAGCTGTCTTGGGAAGGATTTGGCCAGCCCTAAGAACCTGAAGGGAAAGGGCGGAGGGGGGTTCTCTCTCTGCCCCCGACAGCCCCGAGCTGGGTCGGTCCCTCAGACCTGGCCAGGGGCAGCCCATCCCCCGGCGCCCTTCCCCGGGGCATCCAAGGACAGGCTCGGCGCCAGCCCCACCCCGCTCGCCACTGCCCGACCATCGTCCTCCCTCGGGGGGCCTGGGCAGGACAGGGACCCGGGTGTGGGAGGCCTCCAGATCTCAGGCCTGGCACACCGTTTACCAGGCTGCTTCCTCCTCTGACGGGGGCCCAGCACACGCCCCAGGAGACATGGCAGCCGCCCCCAGGGCTCTATCCTCTGGAACTCGTCCCCTTGGAAGGGGCCTGGCCCAGGTGCCAGGTTCGGCTGGTCGGCCAGCCTCCTTTGGAGAAAGCAGGCAAGCCGAGCCAGGCTTGCAGTGGCCCTGGCGTGACACCTGCCACCTCAGGCAGAGGGCCTCCCGCGTGCCCTCCATGGCGGGTTTCTCCCCGGAGCCGTGGCCTGGGCACTAGGAAGGCCGTGCCTCCCCGACTCCCGGGAGGAGGGGCTAGCCCAGTTGCGCCCTGGCCCCCAAACCCTCTGGTGCCATCTGCCTGTCTGGGCACTTCTGACTCCACAGAGCCTTTCCTACATCTGGGCTGCCTGCCGTGGCAAAGTGCAGGCGTGGGGTGAGGCCATGGCTTTGTCTTTCCAGGAAAAAATGAGCCCCTGGCCGAAGCAGCAGGCCCAGGCAGAGCCTTGAGCTTGAAGCCCAGTAGGTCTGTGGCCCTCAGGGCCAGAGCAATGCTTTCAAGGCAGGGAAGCGGCCTGCAAGCTGAGTGGGAGTGGGGGAGGGGAGGGAGACAGCTGAAGCCGAGTCCAGAAGGGCGGCGATGGAAGAGCTGCAGCTGGGTCAGAGCCTGGAGGGAGGGCGGGGCCTTCACTGAGGACCCCCCCCCCCCGAGGGCAGCCCTAGGCCCCAGCGGTCGCGCATGCGCCCTTGGCCTGTGCGGTGTGTGGGGGCTTGAACCCAAGCCCGCAGGGCTCCCGGAGCGGCCAGAGAAAGAAGGGCCCATGGAGAGGTAGGCGAGGTGGGCAGGGGGCGCCACCTTACTCTCCTCAGCTCCCTGAGGGAGAGAGAGAGAGACAGAGACAGAGAGAGAGATCCCTGACCTCTGAGTCTCTGCCTCCACCGCTGGCTGGTGCCAACTCACGCGCCATCCCACTTCCAGCCATCACCCCCACGCCTGCCCCGGGGCCAGCCCCACCACAGAGAGGCCGGTTGGTTCCTGCTCACCTCTGTGCCGTCCCTTCCCGACCTGACCCCAGTGCAGGGGATAAGCTTCAGACAAGTCTTTCCATGTCCCTCTGCATGACAATAGACTTCCTCCCCTCTCCCATTCCACAGGCCCACCCACCCGGGACATCCACCTTTGTCATTAGCTCAGGAGAGGATGCAAGATGAGAATCTCTGCTATTGTGTGGGGAGACTCAGTTTCCCGGGTTTCCCCCATGGACACATGTTCTTCAGCTGGGTCTGATTTTCTCCAGACAAGCTGTCTTGGGAAGGATTTGGCCAGCCCTAAGAAGCTGAAGGGAAAGGGCGGAGGGGGGTTCTCTCTCTGCCCCCGACAGCCCCGAGCTGGGTCGGTCCCTCAGACCTGGCCAGGGGCAGCCCATCCCCCGGCGCCCTTCCCCGGGGCATCCAAGGGCAGGCTCGGCGCCAGCCCCACCCCGCTCGCCACTGCCCGACCATCGTCCTCCCTCGGGGGGCCTGGGCAGGACAGGGACCCGGCTGTGGGAGGCCTCCAGATCTCAGGCCTGGCACACCGTTTACCAGGCTGCTTCCTCCTCTGACGGGGGCCCAGCACACGCCCCAGGAGACATGGCAGCCGCCCCCAGGGCTCTATCCTCTGGAACTCGTCCCCTTGGAAGGGGCCTGGCCCAGGTGCCAGGTTCGGCTGGTCGGCCAGCCTCCTTTGGAGAAAGCAGGCAAGCCGAGCCAGGCTTGCAGTGGCCCTGGCGTGACACCTGCCACCTCAGGCAGAGGGCCTCCCGCGTGCCCTCCATGGCGGGTTTCTCCCCGGAGCCGTGGCCTGGGCACTAGGAAGGCCGGGCCTCCCCGACTCCCGGGAGGAGGGGCTAGCCCAGTTGCGCCCTGGCCCCCAAACCCTCTGGTGCCATCTGCCTGTCTCGGCACTTCTGACTCCACAGAGCCTTTCCTACATCTGGGCTGCCTGCCGTGGCAAAGTGCAGGCGTGGGGTGAGGCCATGGCTTTGTCTTTCCAGGAAAAAATGAGCCCCTGGCCGAAGCAGCAGGCCCAGGCAGAGCCTTGAGCTTGAAGCCCAGTAGGTCTGTGGCCCTCAGGGCCAGAGCAATGCTTTCAAGGCAGGGAAGCGGCCTGCAAGCTGAGTGGGAGTGGGGGAGGGGAGGGAGACAGCTGAAGCCGAGTCCAGAAGGGCGGCGATGGAAGAGCTGCAGCTGGGTCAGAGCCTGGAGGGAGGGCGGGGCCTTCACTGAGGACCCCCCCCCCCCCGAGGGCAGCCCTAGGCCCCAGCGGTCGCGCATGCGCCCTTGGCCTGTGCGGTGTGTGGGGGCTTGAACCCAAGCCCGCAGGGCTCCCGGAGCGGCCAGAGAAAGAAGGGCCCATGGAGAGGTAGGCGAGGTGGGCAGGGGGCGCCACCTTACTCTCCTCAGCTCCCTGAGGGAGAGAGAGAGAGACAGAGACAGAGAGAGAGATCCCTGACCTCTGAGTCTCTGCCTCCACCGCTGGCTGGTGCCAACTCACGCGCCATCCCACTTCCAGCCATCACCCCCACGCCTTCCCCGGGGCCCGCCACACCACAGAGAGGCCGGTTGGTTCCTGCTCACCTCTGTGCCGTCCCTTCCCGACCTGACCCCAGTGCAGGGGATAAGCTTCAGACAAGTCTTTCCATGTCCCTCTGCATGACAATAGACTTCCTCCCCTCTCCCATTCCACAGGCCCACCCACCCGGGACATCCACCTTTGTCATTAGCTCAGGAGAGGATGCAAGATGAGAATCTCTGCTATTGTGTGGGGAGACTCAGTTTCCCGGGTTTCCCCCATGGACACATGTTCTTCAGCTGGGTCTGATTTTCTCCAGACAAGCTGTCTTGGGAAGGATTTGGCCAGCCCTAAGAAGCTGAAGGGAAAGGGCGGAGGGGGGTTCTCTCTCTGCCCCCGACAGCCCCGAGCTGGGTCGGTCCCTCAGACCTGGCCAGGGGCAGCCCATCCCCCGGCGCCCTTCCCCGGGGCATCCAAGGGCAGGCTCGGCGCCAGCCCCACCCCGCTCGCCACTGCCCGACCATCGTCCTCCCTCGGGGGGCCTGGGCAGGACAGGGACCCGGCTGTGGGAGGCCTCCAGATCTCAGGCCTGGCACACCGTTTACCAGGCTGCTTCCTCCTCTGACGGGGGCCCAGCACACGCCCCAGGAGACATGGCAGCCGCCCCCAGGGCTCTATCCTCTGGAACTCGTCCCCTTGGAAGGGGCCTGGCCCAGGTGCCAGGTTCGGCTGGTCGGCCAGCCTCCTTTGGAGAAAGCAGGCAAGCCGAGCCAGGCTTGCAGTGGCCCTGGCGTGACACCTGCCACCTCAGGCAGAGGGCCTCCCGCGTGCCCTCCATGGCGGGTTTCTCCCCGGAGCCGTGGCCTGGGCACTAGGAAGGCCGGGCCTCCCCGACTCCCGGGAGGAGGGGCTAGCCCAGTTGCGCCCTGGCCCCCAAACCCTCTGGTGCCATCTGCCTGTCTCGGCACTTCTGACTCCACAGAGCCTTTCCTACATCTGGGCTGCCTGCCGTGGCAAAGTGCAGGCGTGGGGTGAGGCCATGCCTTCTCTTTCCAGGAAAAAGTGAGCCCCTGGCGGAAGCAGCAGGCCCAGGCAGAGCCTTGAGCTTGAAGCCCAGTAGGTCTGTGGCCCTCAGGGCCAGAGCAATGCTTTCAAGGCAGGGAAGCGGCCTGCAAGCTGAGTGGGAGTGGGGGGAGGGGAGGGAGACAGCTGAAGCCGAGTCCAGAAGGGCGGCGATGGAAGAGCTGCAGCTGGGTCAGAGCCTGGAGGGAGGGCGGGGCCTTCACTGAGGACCCCCCCGCCCCCCGAGGCCAGCCCTAGGATCCGGCGGTCGCGCATGCGCCTTGGCCTGTGCGGTGTGTGGGGGCTTGAACCCAAGCCCGCAGGGCTCCCGGAGCGGCCAGAGAAAGAAGGGCCCATGGAGAGGTAGGCGAGGTGGGCAGGGGGCGCCACCTTACTCTCCTCAGCTCCCTGAGGGAGAGAGAGAGAGACAGAGACAGAGAGAGAGATCCCTGACCTCTGAGTCTCTGCCTCCACCGCTGGCTGGTGCCAACTCACGCGCCATCCCACTTCCAGCCATCACCCCCACGCCTGCCCCGGGGCCAGCCCCACCACAGAGAGGCCGGTTGGTTCCTGCTCACCTCTGTGCCGTCCCTTCCCGACCTGACCCCAGTGCAGGGGATAAGCTTCAGACAAGTCTTTCCATGTCCCCTCTGCATGACAATAGACTTCCTCCCCTCTCCCATTCCACAGGCCCACCCACCGGGACATCCACCTTTGTCATTAGCTCAGGAGAGGATGCAAGATGAGAATCTCTGCTATTGTGTGGGGAGACTCAGTTTCCCGGGTTTCCCCCATGGACACATGTTCTTCAGCTGGGTCTGATTTTCTCCAGACAAGCTGTCTTGGGAAGGATTTGGCCAGCCCTAAGAAGCTGAAGGGAAAGCGCGGAGGGGGGTTCTCTCTCTGCCCCCGACAGCCCCGAGCTGGGTCGGTCCCTCAGACCTGGCCAGGGGCAGCCCATCCCCCGGCGCCCTTCCCCGGGGCATCCAAGGGCAGGCTCGGCGCCAGCCCCACCCCACTCGCCACTGCCCGACCATCGTCCTCCCTCGGGGGGCCTGGGCAGGACAGGGACCCGGCTGTGGGAGGCCTCCAGATCTCAGGCCTGGCACACCGTTTACCAGGCTGCTTCCTCCTCTGACGGGGGCCCAGCACACGCCCCAGGAGACATGGCAGCCGCCCCCAGGGCTCTATCCTCTGGAACTCGTCCCCTTGGAAGGGGCCTGGCCCAGGTGCCAGGTTCGGCTGGTCGGCCAGCCTCCTTTGGAGAAAGCAGGCAAGCCGAGCCAGGCTTGCAGTGGCCCTGGCGTGACACCTGCCACCTCAGGCAGAGGGCCTCCCGCGTGCCCTCCATGGCGGGTTTCTCCCCGGAGCCGTGGCCTGGGCACTAGGAAGGCCGTGCCTCCCCGACTCCCGGGAGGAGGGGCTAGCCCAGTTGCGCCCTGGCCCCCAAACCCTCTGGTGCCATCTGCCTGTCTGGGCACTTCTGACTCCACAGAGCCTTTCCTACATCTGGGCAGCCTGCCGTGGCAAAGTGCAGGCGTGGGGTGAGGCCATGGCTTTGTCTTTCCAGGAAAAAATGAGCCCCTGGCCGAAGCAGCAGGCCCAGGCAGAGCCTTGAGCTTGAAGCCCAGTAGGTCTGTGGCCCTCAGGGCCAGAGCAATGCTTTCAAGGCAGGGAAGCGGCCTGCAAGCTGAGTGGGAGTGGGGGAGGGGAGGGAGACAGCTGAAGCCGAGTCCAGAAGGGCGGCGATGGAAGAGCTGCAGCTGGGTCAGAGCCTGGAGGGAGGGCGGGGCCTTCACTGAGGACCCCCCCCCCCCCCGAGGGCAGCCCTAGGCCCCAGCGGTCGCGCATGCGCCCTTGGCCTGTGCGGTGTGTGGGGGCTTGAACCCAAGCCCGCAGGGCTCCCGGAGCGGCCAGAGAAAGGAGGGCCCATGGAGAGGTAGGCGAGGTGGGCAGGGGGCGCCACCTTACTCTCCTCAGCTCCCTGAGGGAGAGAGAGAGAGACAGAGACAGAGAGAGAGATCCCTGACCTCTGAGTCTCTGCCTCCACCGCTGGCTGGTGCCAACTCACGCGCCATCCCACTTCCAGCCATCACCCCCACGCCTGCCCCGGGGCCAGCCCCACCACAGAGAGGCCGGTTGGTTCCTGCTCACCTCTGTGCCATCCCTTCCCGACCTGACCCCAGTGCAGGGGATAAGCTTCAGACAAGTCTTTCCATGTCCCTCTGCATGACAATAGACTTCCTCCCCTCTCCCATTCCACAGGCCCACCCACCCGGGACATCCACCTTTGTCATTAGCTCAGGAGAGGATGCAAGATGAGAATCTCTGCTATTGTGTGGGGAGACTCAGTTTCCCGGGTTTCCCCCATGGACACATGTTCTTCAGCTGGGTCTGATTTTCTCCAGACAAGCTGTCTTGGGAAGGATTTGGCCAGCCCTAAGAAGCTGAAGGGAAAGGGCGGAGGGGGGTTCTCTCTCTGCCCCCGACAGCCCCGAGCTGGGTCGGTCCCTCAGACCTGGCCAGGGGCAGCCCATCCCCCGGCGCCCTTCCCCGGGGCATCCAAGGGCAGGCTCGGCGCCAGCCCCACCCCGCTCGCCACTGCCCGACCATCGTCCTCCCTCGGGGGGCCTGGGCAGGACAGGGACCCGGCTGTGGGAGGCCTCCAGATCTCAGGCCTGGCACACCGTTTACCAGGCTGCTTCCTCCTCTGACGGGGGCCCAGCACACGCCCCAGGAGACATGGCAGCCGCCCCCAGGGCTCTATCCTCTGGAACTCGTCCCCTTGGAAGGGGCCTGGCCCAGGTGCCAGGTTCGGCTGGTCGGCCAGCCTCCTTTGGAGAAAGCAGGCAAGCCGAGCCAGGCTTGCAGTGGCCCTGGCGTGACACCTGCCACCTCAGGCAGAGGGCCTCCCGCGTGCCCTCCATGGCGGGTTTCTCCCCGGAGCCGTGGCCTGGGCACTAGGAAGGCCGGGCCTCCCCGACTCCCGGGAGGAGGGGCTAGCCCAGTTGCGCCCTGACCCCCAAACCCTCTGGTGCCATCTGCCTGTCTCGGCACTTCTGACTCCACAGAGCCTTTCCTACATCTGGGCTGCCTGCCGTGGCAAAGTGCAGGCGTGGGGTGAGGCCATGGCTTTGTCTTTCCAGGAAAAAATGAGCCCCTGGCCGAAGCAGCAGGCCCAGGCAGAGCCTTGAGCTTGAAGCCCAGTAGGTCTGTGGCCCTCAGGGCCAGAGCAATGCTTTCAAGGCAGGGAAGCGGCCTGCAAGCTGAGTGGGAGTGGGGGAGGGGAGGGAGACAGCTGAAGCCGAGTCCAGAAGGGCGGCGATGGAAGAGCTGCAGCTGGGTCAGAGCCTGGAGGGAGGGCGGGGCCTTCACTGAGGACCCCCCCGCCCCCCGAGGGCAGCCCTAGGCCCCGGCGGTCGCGCATGCGCCCTTGGCCTGTGCGGTGTGTGGGGGCTTGAACCCAAGCCCGCAGGGCTCCCGGAGCGGCCAGAGAAAGAAGGGCCCATGGAGAGGTAGGCGAGGTGGGCAGGGGGCGCCACCTTACTCTCCTCAGCTCCCTGAGGGAGAGAGAGAGAGACAGAGACAGAGAGAGAGATCCCTGACCTCTGAGTCTCTGCCTCCACCGCTGGCTGGTGCCAACTCACGCGCCATCCCACTTCCAGCCATCACCCCCACGCCTGCCCCGGGGCCAGCCCCACCACAGAGAGGCCGGTTGGTTCCTGCTCACCTCTGTGCCGTCCCTTCCCGACCTGACCCCAGTGCAGGGGATAAGCTTCAGACAAGTCTTTCCATGTCCCTCTGCATGACAATAGACTTCCTCCCCTCTCCCATTCCACAGGCCCACCCACCCGGGACATCCACCTTTGTCATTAGCTCAGGAGAGGATGCAAGATGAGAATCTCTGCTATTGTGTGGGGAGACTCAGTTTCCCGGGTTTCCCCCATGGACACATGTTCTTCAGCTGGGTCTGATTTTCTCCAGACAAGCTGTCTTGGGAAGGATTTGGCCAGCCCTAAGAACCTGAAGGGAAAGGGCGGAGGGGGGTTCTCTCTCTGCCCCCGACAGCCCCGAGCTGGGTCGGTCCCTCAGACCTGGCCAGGGGCAGCCCATCCCCCGGCGCCCTTCCCCGGGGCATCCAAGGACAGGCTCGGCGCCAGCCCCACCCCGCTCGCCACTGCCCGACCATCGTCCTCCCTCGGGGGGCCTGGGCAGGACAGGGACCCGGGTGTGGGAGGCCTCCAGATCTCAGGCCTGGCACACCGTTTACCAGGCTGCTTCCTCCTCTGACGGGGGCCCAGCACACGCCCCAGGAGACATGGCAGCCGCCCCCAGGGCTCTATCCTCTGGAACTCGTCCCCTTGGAAGGGGCCTGGCCCAGGTGCCAGGTTCGGCTGGTCGGCCAGCCTCCTTTGGAGAAAGCAGGCAAGCCGAGCCAGGCTTGCAGTGACCCTGGCGTGACACCTGCCACCTCAGGCAGAGGGCCTCCCGCGTGCCCTCCATGGCGGGTTTCTCCCCGGAGCCGTGGCCTGGGCACTAGGAAGGCCGTGCCTCCCCGACTCCCGGGAGGAGGGGCTAGCCCAGTTGCGCCCTGGCCCCCAAACCCTCTGGTGCCATCTGCCTGTCTGGGCACTTCTGACTCCACAGAGCCTTTCCTACATCTGGGCTGCCTGCCGTGGCAAAGTGCAGGCGTGGGGTGAGGCCATGGCTTTGTCTTTCCAGGAAAAAATGAGCCCCTGGCCGAAGCAGCAGGCCCAGGCAGAGCCTTGAGCTTGAAGCCCAGTAGGTCTGTGGCCCTCAGGGCCAGAGCAATGCTTTCAAGGCAGGGAAGCGGCCTGCAAGCTGAGTGGGAGTGGGGGAGGGGAGGGAGACAGCTGAAGCCGAGTCCAGAAGGGCGGCGATGGAAGAGCTGCAGCTGGGTCAGAGCCTGGAGGGAGGGCGGGGCCTTCACTGAGGACCCCCCCCCCCCCGAGGGCAGCCCTAGGCCCCAGCGGTCGCGCATGCGCCCTTGGCCTGTGCGGTGTGTGGGGGCTTGAACCCAAGCCCGCAGGGCTCCCGGAGCGGCCAGAGAAAGAAGGGCCCATGGAGAGGTAGGCGAGGTGGGCAGGGGGCGCCACCTTACTCTCCTCAGCTCCCTGAGGGAGAGAGAGAGAGACAGAGACAGAGAGAGAGATCCCTGACCTCTGAGTCTCTGCCTCCACCGCTGGCTGGTGCCAACTCACGCGCCATCCCACTTCCAGCCATCACCCCCACGCCTGCCCCGGGGCCAGCCCCACCACAGAGAGGCCGGTTGGTTCCTGCTCACCTCTGTGCCGTCCCTTCCCGACCTGACCCCAGTGCAGGGGATAAGCTTCAGACAAGTCTTTCCATGTCCCTCTGCATGACAATAGACTTCCTCCCCTCTCCCATTCCACAGGCCCACCCACCCGGGACATCCACCTTTGTCATTAGCTCAGGAGAGGATGCAAGATGAGAATCTCTGCTATTGTGTGGGGAGACTCAGTTTCCCGGGTTTCCCCCATGGACACATGTTCTTCAGCTGGGTCTGATTTTCTCCAGACAAGCTGTCTTGGGAAGGATTTGGCCAGCCCTAAGAAGCTGAAGGGAAAGGGCGGAGGGGGGTTCTCTCTCTGCCCCCGACAGCCCCGAGCTGGGTCGGTCCCTCAGACCTGGCCAGGGGCAGCCCATCCCCCGGCGCCCTTCCCCGGGGCATCCAAGGGCAGGCTCGGCGCCAGCCCCACCCCGCTCGCCACTGCCCGACCATCGTCCTCCCTCGGGGGGCCTGGGCAGGACAGGGACCCGGCTGTGGGAGGCCTCCAGATCTCAGGCCTGGCACACCGTTTACCAGGCTGCTTCCTCCTCTGACGGGGGCCCAGCACACGCCCCAGGAGACATGGCAGCCGCCCCCAGGGCTCTATCCTCTGGAACTCGTCCCCTTGGAAGGGGCCTGGCCCAGGTGCCAGGTTCGGCTGGTCGGCCAGCCTCCTTTGGAGAAAGCAGGCAAGCCGAGCCAGGCTTGCAGTGGCCCTGGCGTGACACCTGCCACCTCAGGCAGAGGGCCTCCCGCGTGCCCTCCATGGCGGGTTTCTCCCCGGAGCCGTGGCCTGGGCACTAGGAAGGCCGGGCCTCCCCGACTCCCGGGAGGAGGGGCTAGCCCAGTTGCGCCCTGGCCCCCAAACCCTCTGGTGCCATCTGCCTGTCTCGGCACTTCTGACTCCACAGAGCCTTTCCTACATCTGGGCTGCCTGCCGTGGCAAAGTGCAGGCGTGGGGTGAGGCCATGGCTTTGTCTTTCCAGGAAAAAATGAGCCCCTGGCCGAAGCAGCAGGCCCAGGCAGAGCCTTGAGCTTGAAGCCCAGTAGGTCTGTGGCCCTCAGGGCCAGAGCAATGCTTTCAAGGCAGGGAAGCGGCCTGCAAGCTGAGTGGGAGTGGGGGAGGGGAGGGAGACAGCTGAAGCCGAGTCCAGAAGGGCGGCGATGGAAGAGCTGCAGCTGGGTCAGAGCCTGGAGGGAGGGCGGGGCCTTCACTGAGGACCCCCCCCCCCCGAGGGCAGCCCTAGGCCCCAGCGGTCGCGCATGCGCCCTTGGCCTGTGCGGTGTGTGGGGGCTTGAACCCAAGCCCGCAGGGCTCCCGGAGCGGCCAGAGAAAGAAGGGCCCATGGAGAGGTAGGCGAGGTGGGCAGGGGGCGCCACCTTACTCTCCTCAGCTCCCTGAGGGAGAGAGAGAGAGACAGAGACAGAGAGAGAGATCCCTGACCTCTGAGTCTCTGCCTCCACCGCTGGCTGGTGCCAACTCACGCGCCATCCCACTTCCAGCCATCACCCCCACGCCTGCCCCGGGGCCAGCCCCACCACAGAGAGGCCGGTTGGTTCCTGCTCACCTCTGTGCCGTCCCTTCCCGACCTGACCCCAGTGCAGGGGATAAGCTTCAGACAAGTCTTTCCATGTCCCTCTGCATGACAATAGACTTCCTCCCCTCTCCCATTCCACAGGCCCACCCACCCGGGACATCCACCTTTGTCATTAGCTCAGGAGAGGATGCAAGATGAGAATCTCTGCTATTGTGTGGGGAGACTCAGTTTCCCGGGTTTCCCCCATGGACACATGTTCTTCAGCTGGGTCTGATTTTCTCCAGACAAGCTGTCTTGGGAAGGATTTGGCCAGCCCTAAGAAGCTGAAGGGAAAGGGCGGAGGGGGGTTCTCTCTCTGCCCCCGACAGCCCCGAGCTGGGTCGGTCCCTCAGACCTGGCCAGGGGCAGCCCATCCCCCGGCGCCCTTCCCCGGGGCATCCAAGGGCAGGCTCGGCGCCAGCCCCACCCCGCTCGCCACTGCCCGACCATCGTCCTCCCTCGGGGGGCCTGGGCAGGACAGGGACCCGGCTGTGGGAGGCCTCCAGATCTCAGGCCTGGCACACCGTTTACCAGGCTGCTTCCTCCTCTGACGGGGGCCCAGCACACGCCCCAGGAGACATGGCAGCCGCCCCCAGGGCTCTATCCTCTGGAACTCGTCCCCTTGGAAGGGGCCTGGCCCAGGTGCCAGGTTCGGCTGGTCGGCCAGCCTCCTTTGGAGAAAGCAGGCAAGCCGAGCCAGGCTTGCAGTGGCCCTGGCGTGACACCTGCCACCTCAGGCAGAGGGCCTCCCGCGTGCCCTCCATGGCGGGTTTCTCCCCGGAGCCGTGGCCTGGGCACTAGGAAGGCCGGGCCTCCCCGACTCCCGGGAGGAGGGGCTAGCCCAGTTGCGCCCTGACCCCCAAACCCTCTGGTGCCATCTGCCTGTCTCGGCACTTCTGACTCCACAGAGCCTTTCCTACATCTGGGCTGCCTGCCGTGGCAAAGTGCAGGCGTGGGGTGAGGCCATGGCTTTGTCTTTCCAGGAAAAAATGAGCCCCTGGCCGAAGCAGCAGGCCCAGGCAGAGCCTTGAGCTTGAAGCCCAGTAGGTCTGTGGCCCTCAGGGCCAGAGCAATGCTTTCAAGGCAGGGAAGCGGCCAGCAAGCTGAGTGGGAGTGGGGGAGGGGAGGGAGACAGCTGAAGCCGAGTCCAGAAGGGCGGCGATGGAAGAGCTGCAGCTGGGTCAGAGCCTGGAGGGAGGGCGGGGCCTTCACTGAGGACCCCCCCGCCCCCCGAGGCCAGCCCTAGGCCCCGGCGGTCGCGCATGCGCCCTTGGCCTGTGCGGTGTGTGGGGGCTTGAACCCAAGCCCGCAGGGCTCCCGGAGCGGCCAGAGAAAGAAGGGCCCATGGAGAGGTAGGCGAGGTGGGCAGGGGGCGCCACCTTACTCTCCTCAGCTCCCTGAGGGAGAGAGAGAGAGACAGAGACAGAGAGAGAGATCCCTGACCTCTGAGTCTCTGCCTCCACCGCTGGCTGGTGCCAACTCACGCGCCATCCCACTTCCAGCCATCACCCCCACGCCTGCCCCGGGGCCAGCCCCACCACTGAGAGGCCGGTTGGTTCCTGCTCACCTCTGTGCCGTCCCTTCCCGACCTGACCCCAGTGCAGGGGATAAGCTTCAGACAAGTCTTTCCATGTCCCTCTGCATGACAATAGACTTCCTCCCCTCTCCCATTCCACAGGCCCACCCACCCGGGACATCCACCTTTGTCATTAGCTCAGGAGAGGATGCAAGATGAGAATCTCTGCTATTGTGTGGGGAGACTCAGTTTCCCGGGTTTCCCCCATGGACACATGTTCTTCAGCTGGGTCTGATTTTCTCCAGACAAGCTGTCTTGGGAAGGATTTGGCCAGCCCTAAGAACCTGAAGGGAAAGGGCGGAGGGGGGTTCTCTCTCTGCCCCCGACAGCCCCGAGCTGGGTCGGTCCCTCAGACCTGGCCAGGGGCAGCCCATCCCCCGGCGCCCTTCCCCGGGGCATCCAAGGACAGGCTCGGCGCCAGCCCCACCCCGCTCGCCACTGCCCGACCATCGTCCTCCCTCGGGGGGCCTGGGCAGGACAGGGACCCGGGTGTGGGAGGCCTCCAGATCTCAGGCCTGGCACACCGTTTACCAGGCTGCTTCCTCCTCTGACGGGGGCCCAGCACACGCCCCAGGAGACATGGCAGCCGCCCCCAGGGCTCTATCCTCTGGAACTCGTCCCCTTGGAAGGGGCCTGGCCCAGGTGCCAGGTTCGGCTGGTCGGCCAGCCTCCTTTGGAGAAAGCAGGCAAGCCGAGCCAGGCTTGCAGTGGCCCTGGCGTGACACCTGCCACCTCAGGCAGAGGGCCTCCCGCGTGCCCTCCATGGCGGGTTTCTCCCCGGAGCCGTGGCCTGGGCACTAGGAAGGCCGGGCCTCCCCGACTCCCGGGAGGAGGGGCTAGCCCAGTTGCGCCCTGGCCCCCAAACCCTCTGGTGCCATCTGCCTGTCTCGGCACTTCTGACTCCACAGAGCCTTTCCTACATCTGGGCTGCCTGCCGTGGCAAAGTGCAGGCGTGGGGTGAGGCCATGGCTTTGTCTTTCCAGGAAAAAATGAGCCCCTGGCCGAAGCAGCAGGCCCAGGCAGAGCCTTGAGCTTGAAGCCCAGTAGGTCTGTGGCCCTCAGGGCCAGAGCAATGCTTTCAAGGCAGGGAAGCGGCCTGCAAGCTGAGTGGGAGTGGGGGAGGGGAGGGAGACAGCTGAAGCCGAGTCCAGAAGGGCGGCGATGGAAGAGCTGCAGCTGGGTCAGAGCCTGGAGGGAGGGCGGGGCCTTCACTGAGGACCCCCCCCCCGAGGGCAGCCCTAGGCCCCAGCGGTCGCGCATGCGCCCTTGGCCTGTGCGGTGTGTGGGGGCTTGAACCCAAGCCCGCAGGGCTCCCGGAGCGGCCAGAGAAAGAAGGGCCCATGGAGAGGTAGGCGAGGTGGGCAGGGGGCGCCACCTTACTCTCCTCAGCTCCCTGAGGGAGAGAGAGAGAGACAGAGACAGAGAGAGAGATCCCTGACCTCTGAGTCTCTGCCTCCACCGCTGGCTGGTGCCAACTCACGCGCCATCCCACTTCCAGCCATCACCCCCACGCCTGCCCCGGGGCCAGCCCCACCACAGAGAGGCCGGTTGGTTCCTGCTCACCTCTGTGCCGTCCCTTCCCGACCTGACCCCAGTGCAGGGGATAAGCTTCAGACAAGTCTTTCCATGTCCCTCTGCATGACAATAGACTTCCTCCCCTCTCCCATTCCACAGGCCCACCCACCCGGGACATCCACCTTTGTCATTAGCTCAGGAGAGGATGCAAGATGAGAATCTCTGCTATTGTGTGGGGAGACTCAGTTTCCCGGGTTTCCCCCATGGACACATGTTCTTCAGCTGGGTCTGATTTTCTCCAGACAAGCTGTCTTGGGAAGGATTTGGCCAGCCCTAAGAAGCTGAAGGGAAAGGGCGGAGGGGGGTTCTCTCTCTGCCCCCGACAGCCCCGAGCTGGGTCGGTCCCTCAGACCTGGCCAGGGGCAGCCCATCCCCCGGCGCCCTTCCCCGGGGCATCCAAGGGCAGGCTCGGCGCCAGCCCCACCCCGCTCGCCACTGCCCGACCATCGTCCTCCCTCGGGGGGCCTGGGCAGGACAGGGACCCGGCTGTGGGAGGCCTCCAGATCTCAGGCCTGGCACACCGTTTACCAGGCTGCTTCCTCCTCTGACGGGGGCCCAGCACACGCCCCAGGAGACATGGCAGCCGCCCCCAGGGCTCTATCCTCTGGAACTCGTCCCCTTGGAAGGGGCCTGGCCCAGGTGCCAGGTTCGGTCTGGTCGGCCAGCCTCCTTTGGAGAAAGCAGGCAAGCCGAGCCAGGCTTGCAGTGGCCCTGGCGTGACACCTGCCACCTCAGGCAGAGGGCCTCCCGCGTGCCCTCCATGGCGGGTTTCTCCCCGGAGCCGTGGCCTGGGCACTAGGAAGGCCGGGCCTCCCCGACTCCCGGGAGGAGGGGCTAGCCCAGTTGCGCCCTGGCCCCCAAACCCTCTGGTGCCATCTGCCTGTCTCGGCACTTCTGACTCCACAGAGCCTTTCCTACATCTGGGCTGCCTGCCGTGGCAAAGTGCAGGCGTGGGGTGAGGCCATGGCTTTGTCTTTCCAGGAAAAAATGAGCCCCTGGCCGAAGCAGCAGGCCCAGGCAGAGCCTTGAGCTTGAAGCCCAGTAGGTCTGTGGCCCTCAGGGCCAGAGCAATGCTTTCAAGGCAGGGAAGCGGCCTGCAAGCTGAGTGGGAGTGGGGGAGGGGAGGGAGACAGCTGAAGCCGAGTCCAGAAGGGCGGCGATGGAAGAGCTGCAGCTGGGTCAGAGCCTGGAGGGAGGGCGGGGCCTTCACTGAGGACCCCCCCCCCCCCCGAGGGCAGCCCTAGGCCCCAGCGGTCGCGCATGCGCCCTTGGCCTGTGCGGTGTGTGGGGGCTTGAACCCAAGCCCGCAGGGCTCCCGGAGCGGCCAGAGAAAGAAGGGCCCATGGAGAGGTAGGCGAGGTGGGCAGGGGGCGCCACCTTACTCTCCTCAGCTCCCTGAGGGAGAGAGAGAGAGACAGAGACAGAGAGAGAGATCCCTGACCTCTGAGTCTCTGCCTCCACCGCTGGCTGGTGCCAACTCACGCGCCATCCCACTTCCAGCCATCACCCCCACGCCTGCCCCGGGGCCAGCCCCACCACAGAGAGGCCGGTTGGTTCCTGCTCACCTCTGTGCCGTCCCTTCCCGACCTGACCCCAGTGCAGGGGATAAGCTTCAGACAAGTCTTTCCATGTCCCTCTGCATGACAATAGACTTCCTCCCCTCTCCCATTCCACAGGCCCACCCACCCGGGACATCCACCTTTGTCATTAGCTCAGGAGAGGATGCAAGATGAGAATCTCTGCTATTGTGTGGGGAGACTCAGTTTCCCGGGTTTCCCCCATGGACACATGTTCTTCAGCTGGGTCTGATTTTCTCCAGACAAGCTGTCTTGGGAAGGATTTGGCCAGCCCTAAGAAGCTGAAGGGAAAGGGCGGAGGGGGGTTCTCTCTCTGCCCCCGACAGCCCCGAGCTGGGTCGGTCCCTCAGACCTGGCCAGGGGCAGCCCATCCCCCGGCGCCCTTCCCCGGGGCATCCAAGGGCAGGCTCGGCGCCAGCCCCACCCCGCTCGCCACTGCCCGACCATCGTCCTCCCTCGGGGGGCCTGGGCAGGACAGGGACCCGGCTGTGGGAGGCCTCCAGATCTCAGGCCTGGCACACCGTTTACCAGGCTGCTTCCTCCTCTGACGGGGGCCCAGCACACGCCCCAGGAGACATGGCAGCCGCCCCAGGGCTCTATCCTCTGGAACTCGTCCCCTTGGAAGGGGCCTGGCCCAGGTGCCAGGTTCGGCTGGTCGGCCAGCCTCCTTTGGAGAAAGCAGGCAAGCCGAGCCAGGCTTGCAGTGGCCCTGGCGTGACACCTGCCACCTCAGGCAGAGGGCCTCCCGCGTGCCCTCCATGGCGGGTTTTCTCCCCGGAGCCGTGGCCTGGGCACTAGGAAGGCCGGGCCTCCCCGACTCCCGGGAGGAGGGGCTAGCCCAGTTGCGCCCTGGCCCCCAAAACCCTCTGGTGCCATCTGCCTGTCTCGGCACTTCTGACTCCACAGAGCCTTTCCTACATCTGGGCTGCCTGCCGTGGCAAAGTGCAGGCGTGGGGTGAGGCCATGGCTTTTGTCTTTCCAGGAAAAAATGAGCCCCTGGCCGAAGCAGCAGGCCCAGGCAGAGCCTTGAGCTTGAAGCCCAGTAGGTCTGTGGCCCTCAGGGCCAGAGCAATGCTTTCAAGGCAGGGGAAGCGGCCTGCAAGCTGAGTGGGAGTGGGGGAGGGGAGGGAGACAGCTGAAGCCGAGTCCAGAAGGGCGATGGAAGAGCTGCAGCTGGGTCAGAGCCTGGAGGGAGGGCGTGGCCTTCACTGAGGACCCCCCCCCGAGGGCAGCCCTAGGCCCCGGCGGTCGCGCATGCGCCCTTGGCCTGTGCGGTGTGTGGGGGCTTGAACCCAAGCCCGCAGGGCTCCTGGAGCGGCCAGAGAAAGAAGGGCCCATGGAGAGGTAGGCGAGGTGGGCAGGGGGCGCCACCTTACTCTCCTCAGCTCCCTGAGGGAGAGAGAGAGAGACAGAGACAGAGAGAGAGATCCCTGACCTCTGAGTCTCTGCCTCCACCGCTGGCTGGTGCCAACTCACGCGCCATCCCACTTCCAGCCATCACCCCCACGCCTGCCCCGGGGCCAGCCCCACCACAGAGAGGCCGGTTGGTTCCTGCTCACCTCTGTGCTGTCCCTTCCCGACCTGACCCCAGTGCAGGGGATAAGCTTCAGACAAGTCTTTCCATGTCCCTCTGCATGACAATAGACTTCCTCCCCTCTCCCATTCCACAGGCCCACCCACCCGGGACATCCACCTTTGTCATTAGCTCAGGAGAGGATGCAAGATGAGAATCTCTGCTATTGTGTGGGGAGACTCAGTTTCCCGGGTTTCCCCCATGGACACATGTTCTTCAGCTGGGTCTGATTTTCTCCAGACAAGCTGTCTTGGGAAGGATTTGGCCAGCCCTAAGAAGCTGAAGGGAAAGGGCGGAGGGGGGTTCTCTCTCTGCCCCCGACAGCCCCGAGCTGGGTCGGTCCCTCAGACCTGGCCAGGGGCAGCCCATCCCCCGGCGCCCTTCCCCGGGGCATCCAAGGACAGGCTCGGCGCCAGCCCCACCCCGCTCGCCACTGCCCGACCATCGTCCTCCCTCGGGGGGCCTGGGCAGGACAGGGACCCGGGTGTGGGAGGCCTCCAGATCTCAGGCCTGGCACACCGTTTACCAGGCTGCTTCCTCCTCTGACGGGGGCCCAGCACACGCCCCAGGAGACATGGCAGCCGCCCCCAGGGCTCTATCCTCTGGAACTCGTCCCCTTGGAAGGGGCCTGGCCCAGGTGCCAGGTTCGGCTGGTCGGCCAGCCTCCTTTGGAGAAAGCAGGCAAGCCGAGCCAGGCTTGCAGTGGCCCTGGCGTGACACCTGCCACCTCAGGCAGAGGGCCTCCCGCGTGCCCTCCATGGCGGGTTTCTCCCCGGAGCCGTGGCCTGGGCACTAGGAAGGCCGTGCCTCCCCGACTCCCGGGAGGAGGGGCTAGCCCAGTTGCGCCCTGGCCCCCAAACCCTCTGGTGCCATCTGCCTGTCTGGGCACTTCTGACTCCACAGAGCCTTTCCTACATCTGGGCTGCCTGCCGTGGCAAAGTGCAGGCGTGGGGTGAGGCCATGGCTTTGTCTTTCCAGGAAAAAATGAGCCCCTGGCCGAAGCAGCAGGCCCAGGCAGAGCCTTGAGCTTGAAGCCCAGTAGGTCTGTGGCCCTCAGGGCCAGAGCAATGCTTTCAAGGCAGGGAAGCGGCCTGCAAGCTGAGTGGGAGTGGGGGAGGGGAGGGAGACAGCTGAAGCCGAGTCCAGAAGGGCGGCGATGGAAGAGCTGCAGCTGGGTCAGAGCCTGGAGGGAGGGCGGGGCCTTCACTGAGGACCCCCCCCCCCCAGGGCAGCCCTAGGCCCCAGCGGTCGCGCATGCGCCCTTGGCCTGTGCGGTGTGTGGGGGCTTGAACCCAAGCCCGCAGGGCTCCCGGAGCGGCCAGAGAAAGAAGGGCCCATGGAGAGGTAGGCGAGGTGGGCAGGGGGCGCCACCTTACTCTCCTCAGCTCCCTGAGGGAGAGAGAGAGAGACAGAGACAGAGAGAGAGATCCCTGACCTCTGAGTCTCTGCCTCCACCGCTGGCTGGTGCCAACTCACGCGCCATCCCACTTCCAGCCATCACCCCCACGCCTGCCCCGGGGCCAGCCCCACCACAGAGAGGCCGGTTGGTTCCTGCTCACCTCTGTGCCATCCCTTCCCGACCTGACCCCAGTGCAGGGGATAAGCTTCAGACAAGTCTTTCCATGTCCCTCTGCATGACAATAGACTTCCTCCCCTCTCCCATTCCACAGGCCCACCCACCCGGGACATCCACCTTTGTCATTAGCTCAGGAGAGGATGCAAGATGAGAATCTCTGCTATTGTGTGGGGAGACTCAGTTTCCCGGGTTTCCCCCATGGACACATGTTCTTCAGCTGGGTCTGATTTTCTCCAGACAAGCTGTCTTGGGAAGGATTTGGCCAGCCCTAAGAAGCTGAAGGGAAAGGGCGGAGGGGGGTTCTCTCTCTGCCCCCGACAGCCCCGAGCTGGGTCGGTCCCTCAGACCTGGCCAGGGGCAGCCCATCCCCCGGCGCCCTTCCCCGGGGCATCCAAGGGCAGGCTCGGCGCCAGCCCCACCCCGCTCGCCACTGCCCGACCATCGTCCTCCCTCGGGGGGCCTGGGCAGGACAGGGACCCGGCTGTGGGAGGCCTCCAGATCTCAGGCCTGGCACACCGTTTACCAGGCTGCTTCCTCCTCTGACGGGGGCCCAGCACACGCCCCAGGAGACATGGCAGCCGCCCCCAGGGCTCTATCCTCTGGAACTCGTCCCCTTGGAAGGGGCCTGGCCCAGGTGCCAGGTTCGGCTGGTCGGCCAGCCTCCTTTGGAGAAAGCAGGCAAGCCGAGCCAGGCTTGCAGTGGCCCTGGCGTGACACCTGCCACCTCAGGCAGAGGGCCTCCCGCGTGCCCTCCATGGCGGGTTTCTCCCCGGAGCCGTGGCCTGGGCACTAGGAAGGCCGGGCCTCCCCGACTCCCGGGAGGAGGGGCTAGCCCAGTTGCGCCCTGGCCCCCAAACCCTCTGGTGCCATCTGCCTGTCTCGGCACTTCTGACTCCACAGAGCCTTTCCTACATCTGGGCTGCCTGCCGTGGCAAAGTGCAGGCGTGGGGTGAGGCCATGGCTTTGTCTTTCCAGGAAAAAATGAGCCCCTGGCCGAAGCAGCAGGCCCAGGCAGAGCCTTGAGCTTGAAGCCCAGTAGGTCTGTGGCCCTCAGGGCCAGAGCAATGCTTTCAAGGCAGGGAAGCGGCCTGCAAGCTGAGTGGGAGTGGGGGAGGGGAGGGAGACAGCTGAAGCCTAGTCCAGAAGGGCGGCGATGGAAGAGCTGCAGCTGGGTCAGAGCCTGGAGGGAGGGCGGGGCCTTCACTGAGGACCCCCCCGCCCCCCGAGGGCAGCCCTAGGCCCCGGCGGTCGCGCATGCGCCCTTGGCCTGTGCGGTGTGTGGGGGCTTGAACCCAAGCCCGCAGGGCTCCCGGAGCGGCCAGAGAAAGAAGGGCCCATGGAGAGGTAGGCGAGGTGGGCAGGGGGCGCCACCTTACTCTCCTCAGCTCCCTGAGGGAGAGAGAGAGAGACAGAGACAGAGAGAGAGATCCCTGACCTCTGAGTCTCTGCCTCCACCGCTGGCTGGTGCCAACTCACGCGCCATCCCACTTCCAGCCATCACCCCCACGCCTGCCCCGGGGCCAGCCCCACCACAGAGAGGCCGGTTGGTTCCTGCTCACCTCTGTGCCGTCCCTTCCCGACCTGACCCCAGTGCAGGGGATAAGCTTCAGACAAGTCTTTCCATGTCCCTCTGCATGACAATAGACTTCCTCCCCTCTCCCATTCCACAGGCCCACCCACCCGGGACATCCACCTTTGTCATTAGCTCAGGAGAGGATGCAAGATGAGAATCTCTGCTATTGTGTGGGGAGACTCAGTTTCCCGGGTTTCCCCCATGGACACATGTTCTTCAGCTGGGTCTGATTTTCTCCAGACAAGCTGTCTTGGGAAGGATTTGGCCAGCCCTAAGAAGCTGAAGGGAAAGGGCGGAGGGGGGTTCTCTCTCTGCCCCCGACAGCCCCGAGCTGGGTCGGTCCCTCAGACCTGGCCAGGGGCAGCCCATCCCCCGGCGCCCTTCCCCGGGGCATCCAAGGGCAGGCTCGGCGCCAGCCCCACCCCGCTCGCCACTGCCCGACCATCGTCCTCCCTCGGGGGGCCTGGGCAGGACAGGGACCCGGCTGTGGGAGGCCTCCAGATCTCAGGCCTGGCACACCGTTTACCAGGCTGCTTCCTCCTCTGACGGGGGCCCAGCACACGCCCCAGGAGACATGGCAGCCGCCCCCAGGGCTCTATCCTCTGGAACTCGTCCCCTTGGAAGGGGCCTGGCCCAGGTGCCAGGTTCGGCTGGTCGGCCAGCCTCCTTTGGAGAAAGCAGGCAAGCCGAGCCAGGCTTGCAGTGGCCCTGGCGTGACACCTGCCACCTCAGGCAGAGGGCCTCCCGCGTGCCCTCCATGGCGGGTTTCTCCCCGGAGCCGTGGCCTGGGCACTAGGAAGGCCGGGCCTCCCCGACTCCCGGGAGGAGGGGCTAGCCCACTTGCGCCCTGGCCCCCAAACCCTCTGGTGCCATCTGCCTGTCTCGGCACTTCTGACTCCACAGAGCCTTTCCTACATCTGGGCTGCCTGCCGTGGCAAAGTGCAGGCGTGGGGTGAGGCCATGGCTTTGTCTTTCCAGGAAAAAATGAGCCCCTGGCCGAAGCAGCAGGCCCAGGCAGAGCCTTGAGCTTGAAGCCCAGTAGGTCTGTGGCCCTCAGGGCCAGAGCAATGCTTTCAAGGCAGGGAAGCGGCCTGCAAGCTGAGTGGGAGTGGGGGAGGGGAGGGAGACAGCTGAAGCCTAGTCCAGAAGGGCGGCGATGGAAGAGCTGCAGCTGGGTCAGAGCCTGGAGGGAGGGCGGGGCCTTCACTGAGGACCCCCCCGCCCCCCGAGGGCAGCCCTAGGCCCCGGCGGTCGCGCATGCGCCCTTGGCCTGTGCGGTGTGTGGGGGCTTGAACCCAAGCCCGCAGGGCTCCCGGAGCGGCCAGAGAAAGAAGGGCCCATGGAGAGGTAGGCGAGGTGGGCAGGGGGCGCCACCTTACTCTCCTCAGCTCCCTGAGGGAGAGAGAGAGAGACAGAGACAGAGAGAGAGATCCCTGACCTCTGAGTCTCTGCCTCCACCGCTGGCTGGTGCCAACTCACGCGCCATCCCACTTCCAGCCATCACCCCCACGCCTGCCCCGGGGCCAGCCCCACCACAGAGAGGCCGGTTGGTTCCTGCTCACCTCTGTGCCGTCCCTTCCCGACCTGACCCCAGTGCAGGGGATAAGCTTCAGACAAGTCTTTCCATGTCCCTCTGCATGACAATAGACTTCCTCCCCTCTCCCATTCCACAGGCCCACCCACCCGGGACATCCACCTTTGTCATTAGCTCAGGAGAGGATGCAAGATGAGAATCTCTGCTATTGTGTGGGGAGACTCAGTTTCCCGGGTTTCCCCCATGGACACATGTTCTTCAGCTGGGTCTGATTTTCTCCAGACAAGCTGTCTTGGGAAGGATTTGGCCAGCCCTAAGAAGCTGAAGGGAAAGGGCGGAGGGGGGTTCTCTCTCTGCCCCCGACAGCCCCGAGCTGGGTCGGTCCCTCAGACCTGGCCAGGGGCAGCCCATCCCCCGGCGCCCTTCCCCGGGGCATCCAAGGGCAGGCTCGGCGCCAGCCCCACCCCGCTCGCCACTGCCCGACCATCGTCCTCCCTCGGGGGGCCTGGGCAGGACAGGGACCCGGCTGTGGGAGGCCTCCAGATCTCAGGCCTGGCACACCGTTTACCAGGCTGCTTCCTCCTCTGACGGGGGCCCAGCACACGCCCCAGGAGACATGGCAGCCGCCCCCAGGGCTCTATCCTCTGGAACTCGTCCCCTTGGAAGGGGCCTGGCCCAGGTGCCAGGTTCGGCTGGTCGGCCAGCCTCCTTTGGAGAAAGCAGGCAAGCCGAGCCAGGCTTGCAGTGGCCCTGGCGTGACACCTGCCACCTCAGGCAGAGGGCCTCCCGCGTGCCCTCCATGGCGGGTTTCTCCCCGGAGCCGTGGCCTGGGCACTAGGAAGGCCGGGCCTCCCCGACTCCCGGGAGGAGGGGCTAGCCCAGTTGCGCCCTGGCCCCCAAACCCTCTGGTGCCATCTGCCTGTCTCGGCACTTCTGACTCCACAGAGCCTTTCCTACATCTGGGCTGCCTGCCGTGGCAAAGTGCAGGCGTGGGGTGAGGCCATGGCTTTGTCTTTCCAGGAAAAAATGAGCCCCTGGCCGAAGCAGCAGGCCCAGGCAGAGCCTTGAGCTTGAAGCCCAGTAGGTCTGTGGCCCTCAGGGCCAGAGCAATGCTTTCAAGGCAGGGAAGCGGCCTGCAAGCTGAGTGGGAGTGGGGGAGGGGAGGGAGACAGCTGAAGCCGAGTCCAGAAGGGCGGCGATGGAAGAGCTGCAGCTGGGTCAGAGCCTGGAGGGAGGGCGGGGCCTTCACTGAGGACCCCCCCGCCCCCCGAGGCCAGCCCTAGGCCCCGGCGGTCGCGCATGCGCCCTTGGCCTGTGCGGTGTGTGGGGGCTTGAACCCAAGCCCGCAGGGCTCCCGGAGCAGCCAGAGAAAGAAGGGCCCATGGAGAGGTAGGCGAGGTGGGCAGGGGGCGCCACCTTACTCTCCTCAGCTCCCTGAGGGAGAGAGAGAGAGACAGAGACAGAGAGAGAGATCCCTGACCTCTGAGTCTCTGCCTCCACCGCTGGCTGGTGCCAACTCACGCGCCATCCCACTTCCAGCCATCACCCCCACGCCTGCCCCGGGGCCAGCCCCACCACAGAGAGGCCGGTTGGTTCCTGCTCACCTCTGTGCCATCCCTTCCCGACCTGACCCCAGTGCAGGGGATAAGCTTCAGACAAGTCTTTCCATGTCCCTCTGCATGACAATAGACTTCCTCCCCTCTCCCATTCCACAGGCCCACCCACCCGGGACATCCACCTTTGTCATTAGCTCAGGAGAGGATGCAAGATGAGAATCTCTGCTATTGTGTGGGGAGACTCAGTTTCCCGGGTTTCCCCCATGGACACATGTTCTTCAGCTGGGTCTGATTTTCTCCAGACAAGCTGTCTTGGGAAGGATTTGGCCAGCCCTAAGAAGCTGAAGGGAAAGGGCGGAGGGGGGTTCTCTCTCTGCCCCCGACAGCCCCGAGCTGGGTCGGTCCCTCAGACCTGGCCAGGGGCAGCCCATCCCCCGGCGCCCTTCCCCGGGGCATCCAAGGGCAGGCTCGGCGCCAGCCCCACCCCGCTCGCCACTGCCCGACCATCGTCCTCCCTCGGGGGGCCTGGGCAGGACAGGGACCCGGCTGTGGGAGGCCTCCAGATCTCAGGCCTGGCACACCGTTTACCAGGCTGCTTCCTCCTCTGACGGGGGCCCAGCACACGCCCCAGGAGACATGGCAGCCGCCCCCAGGGCTCTATCCTCTGGAACTCGTCCCCTTGGAAGGGGCCTGGCCCAGGTGCCAGGTTCGGCTGGTCGGCCAGCCTCCTTTGGAGAAAGCAGGCAAGCCGAGCCAGGCTTGCAGTGGCCCTGGCGTGACACCTGCCACCTCAGGCAGAGGGCCTCCCGCGTGCCCTCCATGGCGGGTTTCTCCCCGGAGCCGTGGCCTGGGCACTAGGAAGGCCGGGCCTCCCCGACTCCCGGGAGGAGGGGCTAGCCCAGTTGCGCCCTGGCCCCCAAACCCTCTGGTGCCATCTGCCTGTCTCGGCACTTCTGACTCCACAGAGCCTTTCCTACATCTGGGCTGCCTGCCGTGGCAAAGTGCAGGCGTGGGGTGAGGCCATGGCTTTGTCTTTCCAGGAAAAAATGAGCCCCTGGCCGAAGCAGCAGGCCCAGGCAGAGCCTTGAGCTTGAAGCCCAGTAGGTCTGTGGCCCTCAGGGCCAGAGCAATGCTTTCAAGGCAGGGAAGCGGCCTGCAAGCTGAGTGGGAGTGGGGGAGGGGAGGGAGACAGCTGAAGCCGAGTCCAGAAGGGCGGCGATGGAAGAGCTGCAGCTGGGTCAGAGCCTGGAGGGAGGGCGGGGCCTTCACTGAGGACCCCCCCGCCCCCCGAGGGCAGCCCTAGGCCCCGGCGGTCGCGCATGCGCCCTTGGCCTGTGCGGTGTGTTGGGGCTTGAACCCAAGCCCGCAGGGCTCCCGGAGCGGCCAGAGAAAGAAGGGCCCATGGAGAGGTAGGCGAGGTGGGCAGGGGGCGCCACCTTACTCTCCTCAGCTCCCTGAGGGAGAGAGAGAGAGACAGAGACAGAGAGAGAGATCCCTGACCTCTGAGTCTCTGCCTCCACCGCTGGCTGGTGCCAACTCACGCGCCATCCCACTTCCAGCCATCACCCCCACGCCTGCCCCGGGGCCAGCCCCACCACAGAGAGGCCGGTTGGTTCCTGCTCACCTCTGTGCCGTCCCTTCCCGACCTGAACCCAGTGCAGGGGATAAGCTTCAGACAAGTCTTTCCATGTCCCTCTGCATGACAATAGACTTCCTCCCCTCTCCCATTCCACAGGCCCACCCACCCGGGACATCCACCTTTGTCATTAGCTCAGGAGAGGATGCAAGATGAGAATCTCTGCTATTGTGTGGGGAGACTCAGTTTCCCGGGTTTCCCCCATGGACACATGTTCTTCAGCTGGGTCTGATTTTCTCCAGACAAGCTGTCTTGGGAAGGATTTGGCCAGCCCTAAGAAGCTGAAGGGAAGGGGCGGAGGGGGGTTCTCTCTCTGCCCCCGACAGCCCCGAGCTGGGTCGGTCCCTCAGACCTGGCCAGGGGCAGCCCATCCCCCGGCGCCCTTCCCCGGGGCATCCAAGGGCAGGCTCGGCGCCAGCCCCACCCCGCTCGCCACTGCCCGACCATCGTCCTCCCTCGGGGGGCCTGGGCAGGACAGGGACCCGGGTGTGGGAGGCCTCCAGATCTCAGGCCTGGCACACCGTTTACCAGGCTGCTTCCTCCTCTGACGGGGGCCCAGCACACGCCCCAGGAGACATGGCAGCCGCCCCCAGGGCTCTATCCTCTGGAACTCGTCCCCTTGGAAGGGGCCTGGCCCAGGTGCCAGGTTCGGCTGGTCGGCCAGCCTCCTTTGGAGAAAGCAGGCAAGCCGAGCCAGGCTTGCAGTGGCCCTGGCGTGACACCTGCCACCTCAGGCAGAGGGCCTCCCGCGTGCCCTCCATGGCGGGTTTCTCCCCGGAGCCGTGGCCTGGGCACTAGGAAGGCCGGGCCTCCCCGACTCCCGGGAGGAGGGGCTAGCCCAGTTGCGCCCTGGCCCCCAAACCCTCTGGTGCCATCTGCCTGTCTCGGCACTTCTGACTCCACAGAGCCTTTCCTACATCTGGGCTGCCTGCCGTGGCAAAGTGCAGGCGTGGGGTGAGGCCATGGCTTTGTCTTTCCAGGAAAAAATGAGCCCCTGGCCGAAGCAGCAGGCCCAGGCAGAGCCTTGAGCTTGAAGCCCAGTAGGTCTGTGGCCCTCAGGGCCAGAGCAATGCTTTCAAGGCAGGGAAGCGGCCTGCAAGCTGAGTGGGAGTGGGGGAGGGGAGGGAGACAGCTGAAGCCGAGTCCAGAAGGGCGGCGATGGAAGAGCTGCAGCTGGGTCAGAGCCTGGAGGGAGGGCGGGGCCTTCACTGAGGACCCCCCCGCCCCCCGAGGCCAGCCCTAGGCCCCGGCGGTCGCGCATGCGCCCTTGGCCTGTGCGGTGTGTGGGGGCTTGAACCCAAGCCCGCAGGGCTCCCGGAGCGGCCAGAGAAAGAAGGGCCCATGGAGAGGTAGGCGAGGTGGGCAGGGGGCGCCACCTTACTCTCCTCAGCTCCCTGAGGGAGAGAGAGAGAGACAGAGACAGAGAGAGAGATCCCTGACCTCTGAGTCTCTGCCTCCACCGCTGGCTGGTGCCAACTCACGCGCCATCCCACTTCCAGCCATCACCCCCACGCCTGCCCCGGGGCCAGCCCCACCACAGAGAGGCCGGTTGGTTCCTGCTCACCTCTGTGCCGTCCCTTCCCGACCTGACCCCAGTGCAGGGGATAAGCTTCAGACAAGTCTTTCCATGTCCCTCTGCATGACAATAGACTTCCTCCCCTCTCCCATTCCACAGGCCCACCCACCCGGGACATCCACCTTTGTCATTAGCTCAGGAGAGGATGCAAGATGAGAATCTCTGCTATTGTGTGGGGAGACTCAGTTTCCCGGGTTTCCCCCATGGACACATGTTCTTCAGCTGGGTCTGATTTTCTCCAGACAAGCTGTCTTGGGAAGGATTTGGCCAGCCCTAAGAAGCTGAAGGGAAAGGGCGGAGGGGGGTTCTCTCTCTGCCCCCGACAGCCCCGAGCTGGGTCGGTCCCTCAGACCTGGCCAGGGGCAGCCCATCCCCCGGCGCCCTTCCCCGGGGCATCCAAGGGCAGGCTCGGCGCCAGCCCCACCCCGCTCGCCACTGCCCGACCATCGTCCTCCCTCGGGGGGCCTGGGCAGGACAGGGACCCGGCTGTGGGAGGCCTCCAGATCTCAGGCCTGGCACACCGTTTACCAGGCTGCTTCCTCCTCTGACGGGGGCCCAGCACACGCCCCAGGAGACATGGCAGCCGCCCCCAGGGCTCTATCCTCTGGAACTCGTCCCCTTGGAAGGGGCCTGGCCCAGGTGCCAGGTTCGGCTGGTCGGCCAGCCTCCTTTGGAGAAAGCAGGCAAGCCGAGCCAGGCTTGCAGTGGCCCTGGCGTGACACCTGCCACCTCAGGCAGAGGGCCTCCCGCGTGCCCTCCATGGCGGGTTTCTCCCCGGAGCCGTGGCCTGGGCACTAGGAAGGCCGGGCCTCCCCGACTCCCGGGAGGAGGGGCTAGCCCAGTTGCGCCCTGGCCCCCAAACCCTCTGGTGCCATCTGCCTGTCTCGGCACTTCTGACTCCACAGAGCCTTTCCTACATCTGGGCTGCCTGCCGTGGCAAAGTGCAGGCGTGGGGTGAGGCCATGGCTTTGTCTTTCCAGGAAAAAATGAGCCCCTGGCCGAAGCAGCAGGCCCAGGCAGAGCCTTGAGCTTGAAGCCCAGTAGGTCTGTGGCCCTCAGGGCCAGAGCAATGCTTTCAAGGCAGGGAAGCGGCCTGCAAGCTGAGTGGGAGTGGGGGAGGGGAGGGAGACAGCTGAAGCCGAGTCCAGAAGGGCGGCGATGGAAGAGCTGCAGCTGGGTCAGAGCCTGGAGGGAGGGCGGGGCCTTCACTGAGGACCCCCCCCCCCCGAGGGCAGCCCTAGGCCCCAGCGGTCGCGCATGCGCCCTTGGCCTGTGCGGTGTGTGGGGGCTTGAACCCAAGCCCGCAGGGCTCCCGGAGCGGCCAGAGAAAGAAGGGCCCATGGAGAGGTAGGCGAGGTGGGCAGGGGGCGCCACCTTACTCTCCTCAGCTCCCTGAGGGAGAGAGAGAGAGACAGAGACAGAGAGAGAGATCCCTGACCTCTGAGTCTCTGCCTCCACCGCTGGCTGGTGCCAACTCACGCGCCATCCCACTTCCAGCCATCACCCCCACGCCTGCCCCGGGGCCAGCCCCACCACAGAGAGGCCGGTTGGTTCCTGCTCACCTCTGTGCCGTCCCTTCCCGACCTGACCCCAGTGCAGGGGATAAGCTTCAGACAAGTCTTTCCATGTCCCTCTGCATGACAATAGACTTCCTCCCCTCTCCCATTCCACAGGCCCACCCACCCGGGACATCCACCTTTGTCATTAGCTCAGGAGAGGATGCAAGATGAGAATCTCTGCTATTGTGTGGGGAGACTCAGTTTCCCGGGTTTCCCCCATGGACACATGTTCTTCAGCTGGGTCTGATTTTCTCCAGACAAGCTGTCTTGGGAAGGATTTGGCCAGCCCTAAGAAGCTGAAGGGAAAGGGCGGAGGGGGGTTCTCTCTCTGCCCCCGACAGCCCCGAGCTGGGTCGGTCCCTCAGACCTGGCCAGGGGCAGCCCATCCCCCGGCGCCCTTCCCCGGGGCATCCAAGGGCAGGCTCGGCGCCAGCCCCACCCCGCTCGCCACTGCCCGACCATCGTCCTCCCTCGGGGGGCCTGGGCAGGACAGGGACCCGGCTGTGGGAGGCCTCCAGATCTCAGGCCTGGCACACCGTTTACCAGGCTGCTTCCTCCTCTGACGGGGGCCCAGCACACGCCCCAGGAGACATGGCAGCCGCCCCCAGGGCTCTATCCTCTGGAACTCGTCCCCTTGGAAGGGGCCTGGCCCAGGTGCCAGGTTCGGCTGGTCGGCCAGCCTCCTTTGGAGAAGCAGGCAAGCCGAGCCAGGCTTGCAGTGGCCCTGGCGTGACACCTGCCACCTCAGGCAGAGGGCCTCCCGCGTGCCCTCCATGGCGGGTTTCTCCCCGGAGCCGTGGCCTGGGCACTAGGAAGGCCGGGCCTCCCCGACTCCCGGGAGGAGGGGCTAGCCCAGTTGCGCCCTGGCCCCCAAACCCTCTGGTGCCATCTGCCTGTCTCGGCACTTCTGACTCCACAGAGCCTTTCCTACATCTGGGCTGCCTGCCGTGGCAAAGTGCAGGCGTGGGGTGAGGCCATGGCTTTGTCTTTCCAGGAAAAAATGAGCCCCTGGCCGAAGCAGCAGGCCCAGGCAGAGCCTTGAGCTTGAAGCCCAGTAGGTCTGTGGCCCTCAGGGCCAGAGCAATGCTTTCAAGGCAGGGAAGCGGCCTGCAAGCTGAGTGGGAGTGGGGGAGGGGAGGGAGACAGCTGAAGCCGAGTCCAGAAGGGCGGCGATGGAAGAGCTGCAGCTGGGTCAGAGCCTGGAGGGAGGGCGGGGCCTTCACTGAGGACCCCCCCGCCCCCCGAGGCCAGCCCTAGGCCCCGGCGGTCGCGCATGCGCCCTTGGCCTGTGCGGTGTGTGGGGGCTTGAACCCAAGCCCGCAGGGCTCCCGGAGCGGCCAGAGAAAGAAGGGCCCATGGAGAGGTAGGCGAGGTGGGCAGGGGGCGCCACCTTACTCTCCTCAGCTCCCTGAGGGAGAGAGAGAGAGACAGAGACAGAGAGAGAGATCCCTGACCTCTGAGTCTCTGCCTCCACCGCTGGCTGGTGCCAACTCACGCGCCATCCCACTTCCAGCCATCACCCCCACGCCTGCCCCGGGGCCAGCCCCACCACAGAGAGGCCGGTTGGTTCCTGCTCACCTCTGTGCCGTCCCTTCCCGACCTGACCCCAGTGCAGGGGATAAGCTTAGACAAGTCTTTCCATGTCCCTCTGCATGACAATAGACTTCCTCCCCTCTCCCATTCCACAGGCCCACCCACCCGGGACATCCACCTTTGTCATTAGCTCAGGAGAGGATGCAAGATGAGAATCTCTGCTATTGTGTGGGGAGACTCAGTTTCCCGGGTTTCCCCCATGGAACATGTTCTTCAGCTGGGTCTGATTTTCTCCAGACAAGCTGTCTTGGGAAGGATTTGGCCAGCCCTACGAACCTGAAGGGAAAGGCGGAGGGGAGGTTCTCTCTCTGCCCCCGACAGCCCGAGCTGGGTCGGTCCCTCAGACCTGGCCAGGGGCAGCCCATCCCCCGGCGCCCTTCCCCGGGGCATCCAAGGGCAGGCCCGGCGCCAGCCCCACCCCGCTCGCCACTGCCCCGACCATCGTCCTCCCTCGGGGGGCCTGGGCAGGACAGGGACCCGGGTGTGGGAGGCCTCCAGATCTCAGGCCTGGCACACCGTTTACCAGGCTGCTTCCTCCTCTGACGGGGGCCCAGCACACGCCCCAGGAGACTTGGCAGCCGCCCCCAGGGCTCTATCCTCTGGAACTCGTCCCCTTGGAAGGGGCCTGGCCCAGGTGCCAGGTTCGGCTGGTCGGCCAGCCTCCTTTGGAGAAAGCAGGCAAGCCGAGCCAGGCTTGCAGTGGCCCTGGCGTGACACCTGCCACCTCAGGCAGAGGGCCTCCCGCGTGCCCTCCATGGCGGGGTTTCTCCCCGGAGCGTGGCCTGGGCACTAGGAAGGCCGGGCCTCCCCGACTCCCGGGAGGAGGGGGGCTAGCCCAGTTGCGCGCTGGCCCCCAAACCCTCTGGTGCCATCTGCCTGTCTCGGCACTTCTGACTCCACAGAGCCTTTCCTACATCTGGGCTGCCTGCCGTGGCAAAGTGCAGGCGTGGGGTGAGGCCATGGCTTTGTCTTTCCAGGAAAAAATGAGCCCCTGGCCGAAGCAGCAGGCCCAGGCAGAGCCTTGAGCTTGAAGCCCAGTAGGTCTGTGGCCCTCAGGGCCAGAGCAATGCTGTCAAGGCAGGGAAGCGGCCTGCAAGCTGAGTGGGAGTGGGGGAGGGGAGGGAGACAGCTGAAGCCGAGTCCAGAAGGGCGGCGATGGAAGAGCTGCAGCTGGGTCATGAGCCTGGAGGGAGGGCGGGGCCTTCACTGAGGACCCCCCGCCCCCCGAGGCCAGCCCTAGGCCCCGGCGGTCGCGCATGCGCCCTTGGCCTGTGCGGTGTGTGGGGGCTTGAACCAAGCCCGCAGGGCTCCCGGAGCGGCCAGAGAAAGAAGGGCCCATGGAGAGGTAGGCGAGGTGGGCAGGGGGCGCCACCTTACTCTCCTCAGCTCCCTGAGGGAGAGAGAGAGAGACAGAGACAGAGAGAGAGATCCCTGACCTCTGAGTCTCTGCCTCCACCGCTGGCTGGTGCCAACTCACGCGCCATCCCACTTCCAGCCATCACCCCCACGCCTGCCCCCGGGGCCAGCCCCACCACAGAGAGGCCGGTTGGTTCCTGCTCACCTCTGTGCCGTCCCTTCCCGACCTGACCCCAGTGCAGGGGATAAGCTTCAGACAAGTCTTTTCCATGTCCCTCTGCATGACAATAGACTTCCTCCCCTCTCCCATTCCACAGGCCCACCCACCGGGACATCCACCTTTGTCATTAGCTCAGGAGAGGATGCAAGATGAGAATCTCTGCTATTGTGTGGGGAGACTCAGTTTCCCGGGTTTCCCCCATGGACACATGTTCTTCAGCTGGGTCTGATTTTCTCCAGACAAGCTGTCTTGGGAAGGATTTGGCCAGCCCTACGAACCTGAAGGGAAAGGGCGGAGGGGGGTTCTCTCTCTGCCCCCGACAGCCCCGAGCTGGGTCGGTCCCTCAGACCTGGCCAGGGGCAGCCCATCCCCCGCGCCCTTCCCCGGGGCATCCAAGGGCAGGCCCGGCGCCAGCCCCACCCCGCTCGCCACTGCCCGACCATCGTCCTCCCTCGGGGGGCCTGGGCAGGACAGGGACCCGGGTGTGGGAGGCCTCCAGATCTCAGGCCTGGCACACCGTTTACCAGGCTGCTTCCTCTCTGACGGGGGCCCCAGCACACGCCCCAGGAGACTTGGCAGCCGCCCCCAGGGCTCTATCCTCTGGAACTCGTCCCCTTGAAGGGGCCTGGCCCAGGTGCCAGGTTCGGCTGGTCGGCCAGCCTCCTTTGGAGAAAGCAGGCAAGCCGAGCCAGGCTTGCAGTGGGCCCCTGGCGTGACACCTGCCACCTCAGGCAGAGGGCCTCCCGCGTGCCCTCCATGGCGGGTTTCTCCCCGGAGCCGTGGCCTGGGCACTAGGAAGGCCGGGCCTCCCCGACTCCCGGGAGGAGGGGCTAGCCCAGTTGCGCGCTGGCCCCCAAACCCTCTGGTGCCATCTGCCTGTCTCGGCACTTCTGACTCCACAGAGCCTTTCCTACATCTGGGCTGCCTGCCGTGGCAAAGTGCAGGCGTGGGGGTGAGGCCATGGCTTTGTCTTTCCAGGAAAAAATGAGCCCCTGGCCGAAGCAGCAGGCCCAGGCAGAGCCTTGAGCTTGAAGCCCAGTAGGTCTGTGGCCCTCAGGGCCAGAGCAATGCTGTCAAGGCAGGGAAGCGGCCTGCAAGCTGAGTGGGAGTGGGGGAGGGGAGGGAGACAGCTGAAGCCGAGTCCAGAAGGGCGGCGATGGAAGAGCTGCAGCTGGGTCAGAGCCTGGAGGGAGGGCGGGGCCTTCACTGAGGACCCCCCCGCCCCCCGAGGCCAGCCCTAGGCCCCGGCGGTCGCGCATGCGCCCTTGGCCTGTGCGGTGTGTGGGGGGCTTGAACCCAAGCCCGCAGGGCTCCCGGAGCGGCCAGAGAAAGAAGGGCCCATGGAGAGGTAGGCGAGGTGGGCAGGGGGCGCCACCTTACTCTCCTCAGCTCCCTGAGGGAGAGAGAGAGAGACAGAGACAGAGAGAGAGATCCCTGACCTCTGAGTCTCTGCCTCCACCGCTGGCTGGTGCCAACTCACGCGCCATCCCACTTCCAGCCATCACCCCCACGCCTGCCCCGGGGCCAGCCCCACCACAGAGAGGCCGGTTGGTTCCTGCTCACCTCTGTGCCGTCCCTTCCCGACCTGACCCCAGTGCAGGGGATAAGCTTCAGACAAGTCTTTCCATGTCCTCTGCATGACAATAGACTTCCTCCCCTCTCCCATTCCACAGGCCCACCCCACCCGGGACATCCACCTTTGTCATTAGCTCAGGAGAGGATGCAAGATGAGAATCTCTGCTATTGTGTGGGGAGACTCAGGTTTCCGGGTTTCCCCCATGGACACATGTTCTTCAGCTGGGTCTGATTTTCTCCAGACAAGCTGTCTTGGGAAGGATTTGGCCAGCCCTACGAACCTGAAGGGAAAGGGCGGAGGGGGGGTTCTCTCTCTGCCCCCGACAGCCCCGAGCTGGGTCGGTCCCTCAGACCTGGCCAGGGGCAGCCCATCCCCCGGCGCCCTTCCCCGGGGCATCCAAGGCAGGCCCGGCGCCAGCCCCACCCCGCTCGCCACTGCCCGACCATCGTCCTCCCTCGGGGGGCCTGGGCAGGACAGGGACCCGGGTGTGGGAGGCCTCCAGATCTCAGGCCTGGCACACCGTTTACCAGGCTGCTTCCTCCTCTGACGGGGGCCCAGCACACGCCCCAGGAGACTTGGCAGCCGCCCCCAGGGCTCTATCCTCTGGAACTCGTCCCCTTGGAAGGGGCCTGGCCCAGGTGCCAGGTTCGGCTGGTCGGCCAGCCTCCTTTGGAGAAAGCAGGCAAGCCGAGCCAGGCTTGCAGTGGCCCTGGCGTGACACCTGCCACCTCAGGCAGAGGGCCTCCCGCGTGCCCTCCATGGCGGGTTTCTCCCCGGAGCCGTGGCCTGGGCACTAGGAAGGCCGGGCCTCCCCGACTCCCGGGAGGAGGGGCTAGCCCAGTTGCGCGCTGGCCCCCAAACCCTCTGGTGCCATCTGCCTGTCTCGGCACTTCTGACTCCACAGAGCCTTTCCTACATCTGGGCTGCCTGCCGTGGCAAAGTGCAGGCGTGGGGTGAGGCCATGGCTTTGTCTTTCCAGGAAAAAATGAGCCCCTGGCCGAAGCAGCAGGCCCAGGCAGAGCCTTGAGCTTGAAGCCCAGTAGGTCTGTGGCCCTCAGGGCCAGAGCAATGCTGTCAAGGCAGGGAAGCGGCCTGCAAGCTGAGTGGGAGTGGGGGAGGGGAGGGAGACAGCTGAAGCCGAGTCCAGAAGGGCGGCGATGGAAGAGCTGCAGCTGGGTCAGAGCCTGGAGGGAGGGCGGGGCCTTCACTGAGGACCCCCCCGCCCCCCGAGGCCAGCCCTAGGCCCGGCGGTCGCGCATGCGCCCTTGGCCTGTGCGGTGTGTGGGGGCTTGAACCCAAGCCCGCAGGGCTCCCGGAGCGGCCAGAGAAAGAAGGGCCCATGGAGAGGTAGGCGAGGTGGGCAGGGGGCGCCACCTTACTCTCCTCAGCTCCCTGAGGGAGAGAGAGAGAGACAGAGACAGAGAGAGAGATCCCTGACCTCTGAGTCTCTGCCTCCACCGCTGGCTGGTGCCAACTCACGCGCCATCCCACTTCCAGCCATCACCCCACGCCTGCCCCGGGGCCAGCCCCACCACAGAGAGGCCGGTTGGTTCCTGCTCACCTCTGTGCCGTCCCTTCCCGACCTGACCCCAGTGCAGGGGATAAGCTTCAGACAAGTCTTTCCATGTCCCTCTGCATGACAATAGACTTCCTCCCCTCTCCCATTCCACAGGCCCACCCACCCGGGACATCCACCTTTGTCATTAGCTCAGGAGAGGATGCAAGATGAGAATCTCTGCTATTGTGTGGGGAGACTCAGTTTCCCGGGTTTCCCCCATGGACACATGTTCTTCAGCTGGGTCTGATTTTCTCCAGACAAGCTGTCTTGGGAAGGATTTGGCCAGCCCTACGAACCTGAAGGGAAAGGGCGGAGGGGGGTTCTCTCTCTGCCCCCGACAGCCCCCGAGCTGGGTCGGTCCCTTCAGACCTGGCCAGGGGCAGCCCATCCCCCGGCGCCCTTCCCCGGGGCATCCAAGGGCAGGCCCGGCGCCAGCCCCACCCCGCTCGCCACTGCCCGACCATCGTCCTCCCTCGGGGGGGCCTGGGCAGGACAGGGACCCGGGTGTGGGAGGCCTCCAGATCTCAGGCCTGGCACACCGTTTACCAGGCTGCTTCCTCCTCTGACGGGGGCCCAGCACACGCCCCAGGAGACTTGGCAGCCGCCCCCAGGGCTCTATCCTCTGGAACTCGTCCCCTTGGAAGGGGCCTGGCCCAGGTGCCAGGTTCGGCTGGTCGGCCAGCCTCCTTTGGAGAAAGCAGGCAAGCCGAGCCAGGCTTGCAGTGGCCCTGGCGTGACACCTGCCACCTCAGGCAGAGGGCCTCCCGCGTGCCCTCCATGGCGGGTTTTCTCCCCGGAGCCGTGGGCCTGGGCACTAGGAAGGCCGGGCCTCCCCGACTCCCGGGAGGAGGGGCTAGCCAGTTGCGCGCTGGCCCCCAAACCCTCTGGTGCCATCTGCCTGTCTCGGCACTTCTGACTCCACAGAGCCTTTCCTACATCTGGGCTGCCTGCCGTGGCAAAGTGCAGGCGTGGGGTGAGGCCATGGCTTTGTCTTTCCAGGAAAAAATGAGCCCCTGGCCGAAGCAGCAGGCCCAGGCAGAGCCTTGAGCTTGAAGCCCAGTAGGTCTGTGGCCCTCAGGGCCAGAGCAATGCTGTCAAGGCAGGGGAAGCGGCCTGCAAGCTGAGTGGGAGTGGGGGAGGGGAGGGAGACAGCTGAAGCCGAGTCCAGAAGGGCGGCGATGGAAGAGCTGCAGCTGGGTCAGAGCCTGGAGGGAGGGCGGGGCCTTCACTGAGGACCCCCCCGCCCCCCGAGGCCAGCCCTAGGCCCCGGCGGTCGCGCATGCGCCCTTGGCCTGTGCGGTGTGTGGGGGCTTGAACCCAAGCCCGCAGGGCTCCCGGAGCGGCCAGAGAAAGAAGGGCCCATGGAGAGGTAGGCGAGGTGGGCAGGGGGCGCCACCTTACTCTCCTCAGCTCCCTGAGGGAGAGAGAGAGAGACAGAGACAGAGAGAGAGATCCCTGACCTCTGAGTCTCTGCCTCCACCGCTGGCTGGTGCCAACTCACGCGCCATCCCACTTCCAGCCATCACCCCCACGCCTGCCCCGGGGCCAGCCCCACCACAGAGAGGCCGGTTGGTTTCCTGCTCACCTCTGTGCCGTCCCTTCCCGACCTGACCCCAGTGCAGGGGGATAAGCTTCAGACAAGTCTTTCCATGTCCCTCTGCATGACAATAGACTTCCTCCCCTCTCCCATTCCACAGGCCCACCCACCCGGGACATCCACCTTTGTCATTAGCTCAGGAGAGGATGCAAGATGAGAATCTCTGCTATTGTGTGGGGAGACTCAGTTTCCCGGGTTTCCCCCATGGACACATGTTCTTCAGCTGGGTCTGATTTTCTCCAGACAAGCTGTCTTGGGAAGGATTTGGCCAGCCCTACGAACCTGAAGGGAAAGGGCGGAGGGGGGTTCTCTCTCTGCCCCCGACAGCCCCGAGCTGGGTCGGTCCCTCAGACCTGGCCAGGGGCAGCCCATCCCCCGGCGCCCTTCCCCGGGGCATCCAAGGGCAGGCCCGGCGCCAGCCCCACCCCGCTCCCCACTGCCCGACCATCGTCCTCCCTCGGGGGGCCTGGGCAGGACAGGGACCCGGGTGTGGGAGGCCTCCAGATCTCAGGCCTGGCACACCGTTTACCAGGCTGCTTCCTCCTCTGACGGGGGCCCAGCACACGCCCCAGGAGACTTGGCAGCCGCCCCCAGGGCTCTATCCTCTGGAACTCGTCCCCTTGGAAGGGGCCTGGCCCAGGTGCCAGGTTCGGCTGGTCGGCCAGCCTCCTTTGGAGAAAGCAGGCAAGCCGAGCCAGGCTTGCAGTGGCCCTGGCGTGACACCTGCCACCTCAGGCAGAGGGCCTCCCGCGTGCCCTCCATGGCGGGTTTCTCCCCGGAGCCGTGGCCTGGGCACTAGGAAGGCCGGGCCTCCCCGACTCCCGGGAGGAGGGGCTAGCCCAGTTGCGCGCTGGCCCCCAAACCCTCTGGTGCCATCTGCCTGTCTCGGCACTTCTGACTCCACAGAGCCTTTCCTACATCTGGGCTGCCTGCCGTGGCAAAGTGCAGGCGTGGGGTGAGGCCATGGCTTTGTCTTTCCAGGAAAAAATGAGCCCCTGGCCGAAGCAGCAGGCCCAGGCAGAGCCTTGAGCTTGAAGCCCAGTAGGTCTGTGGCCCTCAGGGCCAGAGCAATGCTGTCAATGCAGGGAAGCGGCCTGCAAGCTGAGTGGGAGTGGGGGAGGGGAGGGAGACAGCTGAAGCCGAGTCCAGAAGGGCGGCGATGGAAGAGCTGCAGCTGGGTCAGAGCCTGGAGGGAGGGCGGGGCCTTCACTGAGGACCCCCCCGCCCCCCGAGGCCAGCCCTAGGCCCGGCGGTCGCGCATGCGCCCTTGGCCTGTGCGGTGTGTGGGGGCTTGAACCCAAGCCCGCAGGGCTCCCGGAGCGGCCAGAGAAAGAAGGGCCCATGGAGAGGTAGGCGAGGTGGGCAGGGGGCGCCACCTTACTCTCCTCAGCTCCCTGAGGGAGAGAGAGAGAGGACAGAGACAGAGAGAGAGATCCCTGACCTCTGAGTCTCTGCCTCCACCGCTGGCTGGTGCCAACTCACGCGCCATCCCACTTCCAGCCATCACCCCCACGCCTGCCCCGGGGCCAGCCCCACCACAGAGAGGCCGGTTGGTTCCTGCTCACCTCTGTGCCGTCCCTTCCCGACCTGACCCCAGTGCAGGGGATAAGCTTCAGACAAGTCTTTCCATGTCCCTCTGCATGACAATAGACTTCCTCCCCTCTCCCATTCCACAGGCCCACCCACCCGGGACATCCACCTTTGTCATTAGCTCAGGAGAGGATGCAAGATGAGAATCTCTGCTATTGTGTGGGGAGACTCAGTTTCCCGGGTTTCCCCCATGGACACATGTTCTTCAGCTGGGTCTGATTTTCTCCAGACAAGCTGTCTTGGGAAGGATTTGGCCAGCCCTACGAACCTGAAGGGAAAGGGCGGAGGGGGGTTCTCTCTCTGCCCCCGACAGCCCCGAGCTGGGTCGGTCCCTCAGACCTGGCCAGGGGCAGCCCATCCCCCGGCGCCCTTCCCCGGGGCATCCAAGGGCAGGCCCGGCGCCAGCCCCACCCCGCTCGCCACTGCCCGACCATCGTCCTCCCTCGGGGGGGCCTGGGCAGGACAGGGACCCGGGTGTGGGAGGCCTCCAGATCTCAGGCCTGGCACACCGTTTACCAGGCTGCTTCCTCCTCTGACGGGGGCCCAGCACACGCCCCAGGAGACTTGGCAGCCGCCCCCAGGGCTCTATCCTCTGGAACTCGTCCCCTTGGAAGGGGCCTGGCCCAGGTGCCAGGTTCGGCTGGTCGGCCAGCCTCCTTTGGAGAAAGCAGGCAAGCCGAGCCAGGCTTGCAGTGGCCCTGGCGTGACACCTGCCACCTCAGGCAGAGGGCCTCCCGCGTGCCCTCCATGGCGGGTTTCTCCCCGGAGCCGTGGCCTGGGCACTAGGAAGGCCGGGCCTCCCCGACTCCCGGGAGGAGGGGCTAGCCCAGTTGCGCGCTGGCCCCCAAACCCTCTGGTGCCATCTGCCTGTCTCGGCACTTCTGACTCCACAGAGCCTTTCCTACATCTGGGCCTGCCTGCCGTGGCAAAGTGCAGGCGTGGGGTGAGGCCATGGCTTTGTCTTTCCAGGAAAAAATGAGCCCCTGGCCGAAGCAGCAGGCCAGGCAGAGCCTTGAGCTTGAAGCCCAGTAGGTCTGTGGCCCTCAGGGCCAGAGCAATGCTGTCAAGGCAGGGAAGCGGCCTGCAAGCTGAGTGGGAGTGGGGGAGGGGAGGGAGACAGCTGAAGCCGAGTCCAGAAGGGCGGCGATGGAAGAGCTGCAGCTGGGTCAGAGCCTGGAGGGAGGGCGGGGCCTTCACTGAGGACCCCCCCCGCCCCCCGAGGCCAGCCCTAGGCCCCGGCGGTCGCGCATGCGCCCTTGGCCTGTGCGGTGTGTGTGGGGCTTGAACCCAAGCCCGCAGGGCTCCCGGAGCGGCCAGAGAAAGAAGGGCCCATGGAGAGGTAGGCGAGGTGGGCAGGGGGCGCCACCTTACTCTCCTCAGCTCCCTGAGGGAGAGAGAGAGAGACAGAGACAGAGAGAGAGATCCCTGACCTCTGAGTCTCTGCCTCCACCGCTGGCTGGTGCCAACTCACGCGCCATCCCACTTCCAGCCATCACCCCCACGCCTGCCCCGGGGCCAGCCCCACCACAGAGAGGCCGGTTGGTTCCTGCTCACCTCTGTGCCGTCCCTTCCCGACCTGACCCCAGTGCAGGGGATAAGCTTCAGACAAGTCTTTCCATGTCCCTCTGCATGACAATAGACTTCCTCCCCTCTCCCATTCCACAGGCCCACCCACCGGGACATCCACCTTTGTCATTAGCTCAGGAGAGGATGCAAGATGAGAATCTCTGCTATTGTGTGGGGAGACTCAGTTTCCCGGGTTTCCCCCATGGACACATGTTCTTCAGCTGGGTCTGATTTTCTCCAGACAAGCTGTCTTGGGAAGGATTTGGCCAGCCCTACGAACCTGAAGGGAAAGGGCGGAGGGGGGTTCTCTCTCTGCCCCCGACAGCCCCGAGCTGGGTCGGTCCCTCAGACCTGGCCAGGGGCAGCCCATCCCCCGGCGCCCTTCCCCGGGGCATCCAAGGGCAGGCCCGGCGCCAGCCCCACCCCGCTCGCCACTGCCCGACCATCGTCCTCCCTCGGGGGGCCTGGGCAGGACAGGGACCCGGGTGTGGGAGGCCTCCAGATCTCAGGCCTGGCACACCGTTTACCAGGCTGCTTCCTCCTCTGACGGGGGCCCAGCACACGCCCCAGGAGACTTGGCAGCCGCCCCCAGGGCTCTATCCTCTGGAACTCGTCCCCTTGGAAGGGGCCTGGCCCAGGTGCCAGGTTCGGGCTGGTCGGCCAGCCTCCTTTGGAGAAAGCAGGCAAGCCGAGCCAGGCTTGCAGTGGCCCTGGCGTGACACCTGCCACCTCAGGCAGAGGGCCTCCCGCGTGCCCTCCATGGCGGGTTTCTCCCCGGAGCCGTGGCCTGGGCACTAGGAAGGCCGGGCCTCCCCGACTCCCGGGAGGAGGGGCTAGCCCAGTTGCGCGCTGGCCCCCAAACCCTCTGGTGCCATCTGCCTGTCTCGGCACTTCTGACTCCACAGAGCCTTTCCTACATCTGGGCTGCCTGCCGTGGCAAAGTGCAGGCGTGGGGTGAGGCCATGGCTTTGTCTTTCCAGGAAAAAATGAGCCCCTGGCCGAAGCAGCAGGCCCAGGCAGAGCCTTGAGCTTGAAGCCCAGTAGGTCTGTGGCCCTCAGGGCCAGAGCAATGCTGTCAAGGCAGGGAAGCGGCCTGCAAGCTGAGTGGGAGTGGGGGAGGGGAGGGAGACAGCTGAAGCCGAGTCCAGAAGGGCGGCGATGGAAGAGCTGCAGCTGGGTCAGAGCCTGGAGGGAGGGCGGGGCCTTCACTGAGGACCCCCCCGCCCCCCGAGGCCAGCCCTAGGCCCCGGCGGTCGCGCATGCGCCCTTGGCCTGTGCGGTGTGTGGGGGCTTGAACCAAGCCCGCAGGGCTCCCGGAGCGGCCAGAGAAAGAAGGGCCCATGGAGAGGTAGGCGAGGTGGGCAGGGGGCGCCACCTTACTCTCCTCAGCTCCCTGAGGGAGAGAGAGAGAGACAGAGACAGAGAGAGAGATCCCTGACCTCTGAGTCTCTGCCTCCACCGCTGGCTGGTGCCAACTCACGCGCCATCCCACTTCCAGCCATCACCCCCACGCCTGCCCCGGGGCCAGCCCCACCACAGAGAGGCCGGTTGGTTCCTGCTCACCTCTGTGCCGTCCCTTCCCGACCTGACCCCAGTGCAGGGGATAAGCTTCAGACAAGTCTTTCCATGTCCCTCTGCATGACAATAGACTTCCTCCCCTCTCCCATTCCACAGGCCCACCCACCCGGGACATCCACCTTTGTCATTAGCTCAGGAGAGGATGCAAGATGAGAATCTCTGCTATTGTGTGGGGAGACTCAGTTTCCCGGTTTCCCCCATGGACACATGTTCTTCAGCTGGGTCTGATTTTCTCCAGACAAGCTGTCTTGGGAAGGATTTGGCCAGCCCTACGAACCTGAAGGGAAAGGGCGGAGGGGGGTTCTCTCTCTGCCCCCGACAGCCCGAGCTGGGTCGGTCCCCTCAGACCTGGCAGGGGCAGCCCATCCCCCGGCGCCCTTCCCCGGGGCATCCAAGGGCAGGCCCGGCGCCAGCCCCACCCCGCTCGCCACTGCCCGACCATCGTCCTCCCTCGGGGGGCCTGGGCAGGACAGGGACCCGGGTGTGGGAGGCCTCCAGATCTCAGGCCTGGCACACCGTTTACCAGGCTGCTTCCTCCTCTGACGGGGGCCCAGCACACGCCCCAGGAGACTTGGCAGCCGCCCCCAGGGCTCTATCCTCTGGAACTCGTCCCCTTGGAAGGGGCCTGGCCCAGGTGCCAGGTTCGGCTGGTCGGCCAGCCTCCTTTGGAGAAAGCAGGCAAGCCGAGCCAGGCTTGCAGTGGCCCTGGCGTGACACCTGCCACCTCAGGCAGAGGGCCTCCCGCGTGCCCTCCATGGCGGGTTTCTCCCCGGAGCCGTGGCCTGGGCACTAGGAAGGCCGGCCTCCCCGACTCCCGGGAGGAGGGGCTAGCCCAGTTGCGCGCTGGCCCCCAAACCCTCTGGTGCCATCTGCCTGTCTCGGCACTTCTGACTCCACAGAGCCTTTCCTACATCTGGGCTGCCTGCCGTGGCAAAGTGCAGGCGTGGGGTGAGGCCATGGCTTTGTCTTTCCAGGAAAAAATGAGCCCCTGGCCGAAGCAGCAGGCCCAGGCAGAGCCTTGAGCTTGAAGCCCAGTAGGTCTGTGGCCCTCAGGGCCAGAGCAATGCTGTCAAGGCAGGGAAGCGGCCTGCAAGCTGAGTGGGAGTGGGGGAGGGGAGGGAGACAGCTGAAGCCGAGTCCAGAAGGGCGGCGATGGAAGAGCTGCAGCTGGGTCAGAGCCTGGAGGGAGGGCGGGGCCTTCACTGAGGACCCCCCCGCCCCCCGAGGCAGCCCTAGGCCCCGGCGGTCGCGCATGCGCCCTTGGCCTGTGCGGTGTGTGGGGGGCTTGAACCCAAGCCCGCAGGGCTCCCGGAGCGGCCAGAGAAAGAAGGGCCCATGGAGAGGTAGGCGAGGTGGGCAGGGGGCGCCACCTTACTCTCCTCAGCTCCCTGAGGGAGAGAGAGAGAGACAGAGACAGAGAGAGAGATCCCTGACCTCTGAGTCTCTGCCTCCACCGCTGGCTGGTGCCAACTCACGCGCCATCCCACTTCCAGCCCATCACCCCCACGCCTGCCCCGGGGCCAGCCCCACCACAGAAGAGGCCGGTTGGTTCCTGCTCACCTCTGTGCCGTCCCTTCCCGACCTGACCCCAGTGCAGGGGATAAGCTTCAGACAAGTCTTTCCATGTCCCTCTGCATGACAATAGACCTTCCTCCCCTCTCCCATTCCACAGGCCCACCCACCCGGGACATCCACCTTTGTCATTAGCTCAGGAGAGGATGCAAGATGAGAATCTCTGCTATTGTGTGGGGAGACTCAGTTTCCCGGGTTTCCCCCATGGACACATGTTCTTCAGCTGGGTCTGATTTTCTCCAGACAAGCTGTCTTGGGAAGGATTTGG